>NC_092240.1:43659559-43744681 GCF_036320965.1 Panulirus ornatus
GTACCGTCAGGACGGAAAAGTGAGGGAAAGGTAGAGCGACAGAAGTTAAGAGATGTACATAGCTAAAGACCAGAGAGACCTATCAGTGGATGACAAGGTTATCACACTTTGAATAAAGGAGCGTTTTGCCTCACGGATAACGTGCTTGCAGCGATTACGGGCACTGCTAAAAGTATTTGACAGTCCCTCATGGGAGCCTGATTAAGAAGGAATGCTGAGGGGGAAGGGGCGGGGCTCATTTAATGGTTAGAAGACTATTATAGCAGGAGGAAACAAAGGAATCATGTCAGAAGAGTTTTTTTCAAAATGGGTCTAGGTAACAGGTCGCAAGACAGTTGCTCATCTTTCCAGGGGTGATTCACTCCTTGTACCTGACTTTGTTTGTAGATGATTTAAAGGTCATGAGGATAGTGAACAGTGACAAGGACGGCATCAACGTACATAGAGGCCAGGTCAAGCTCAAGATCTGGTCTGATACTTGGTTGATGCAATTCAACCTGATTAAGTGTAAAGTAGTAAGGATGGAACACAGTGAAAGGTCTCAATATGAATAATATCCAGCAGGAGATAAGCTGTAGCAATCTGTAAGTGAGAACGACTTAGGAGTTGACAGTCTCCTTAACCTGTCTCACGACTCAACATTAAAATAATAATACAGAACATTTATGTATATGGTGGAAAGATGGAGTGAAAAAGATTTTGAGTAATCGGGGCCTGAACATGCAGGAGGGTGAAAGGTGTGCAAGGAATAGAGTGAATTGGAACGATGTGGTATACCGGGGTCGACGTGCTGTCAATGGATTGAACCAGGGCATGTGAAGCGTCTGGGGTAAACCATGGAAAGTTCTGTGGGGCCTGGATGTGGAAAGGGAGCTGTGGTTTCGGTGCATTATTACATGACAGCTAGAGACTGAGTGTGAACGAATAGGGCCTTTGTTGTCTTTTCCTAGCGCTACCTCGCACACATGAGGGGAGAGGGGGTTGTTATTCCATGTGTGGCGAGGTGGCGATGGGAATAAATAAAGGCAGACTATGAATTATGTACATGTGTATATATGTATATGTCTGTGTGTGTATATATATGTGTACATAGAGATGTATAGGTATGTATATTTGCGTGTGTGGACGTGTATGTATATACATGTGTATGTGGGTGGGTTGGGCCATTTCTTTCGTCTGTTTCCTTGCGCTACCTCGCTAACGCGGGAGACAGCGACAAAGCAAAAAAAAAAAGCAAAAAAAAATTATGTATATAGATATGTAGGTATTCAGCAAGTTCTTCATATCCCACCTAAGGCCAAAACTAGAATATGCTTCTCAAGCATGTTCATCGCACCTGAGGAAGCACAAAGAGCTAAATAGTTAGGTATCAGAAGAGAGTAGTAGAGATGGCACCAGAATTCAGAGAAAATGAGTTACAAGGGCTAGAGGACTTAGGTTCGTCCACCATGTTGGAGAGAAAGAGTGAGGATGACGTGATCATAACCATGAAGTGGAACAAAGGATATGACACGAAATTAAGCAAGAAACTTATTAAGAAAAATGTAAAGAAGTACCTTTATAGTATAAGATTTGTGAACGAAGGAGTAAGATGAAAAAGGACATGGTCAATACAGAGCATACAGAAGTTTAAAAGTTGAATGAATTAGAAAATATTTAAGAGATGGGGCCTCGCTAATATTAAACTCCAAACACTTACTCTTCAAATAGTTGATTACAAGTAATTTCTATTGGTTAATATATATTAGAAATATAGGCACAGCTTTTATACAAATTGGTCCATAACAAGTAAACCTGCCGTAAAATTTTCACATATTTTGCCGACAGGTTAACGAAGATAAATGACATTAGATAATAAAAGAAACTGATTAATTCTGAGCGTGTATGAGTATCATCACGGTAATACAAATCAAGTTGAAAGTTCTTGGGTAACTCTAAGAAAACACTTCCAGATTGTCTAAAAATACATCAACAATAGTTTAAAGAAGTGTTACACAGAAAATACACTACACTTTATATTACAGCAGTTATATAACCAACCCAAAGGCACTTGAGATATGTTACAGAAAACCAAAGATTAAGTGTGTTGATAAATGTTGAAACTTGAGTTATATAATTGAAATACTTAACATGAGAAATGAATTCACAGAGAAAATGCATTTCTAAAAAAGTTATGAATTAAAAAAAAAGGTCTAATTTTCGTTCGGAATGCACTGCATCATTCTTGTCAGCTGATTGGAATAAAATGAAAACCTAAAGTTTTGCATATAAACTTTATGATAATACATCTATTTTATCAATTCACCATATCAATGTTCATATCATTATTTTTCTGTAAAAGACCGCGTTTATAGGCATTTTTGCTATTTTTTTTTAGTGAAGAACAGGTGTTTGTGATGAAGCAGTGATATGGGGTCAAGACTTAAATGTTGTAGATGCATAAATTTGTTGCAGGTCTACGTACTCACCATGAAAGAAGTTTTGTGATCTCCTGCTAAATACCATTTGTGGAAATATATGTCATTCGTATAATATGGTACGTGAGTATACCAGAGTTTCAGGAAGAGCAAAAAAGAATTAAGTTTACTAGAAGCTTACTTTCATGATGGAATTTCCACACCCCCTGGAAGAGGTCCTGAGAATGAAAGTTTTCTGCTTTATGATGTTACATCTGCAATGTACACAACTCGTGCAACATGAAGAGATGCAGATTCAACAATCAGAATTTTGTAGAAGAGATGGACAAAATATTCTACTTTTGTTGAAACATTATCAACCTAAAAATCGTAATAACAGTATTTTTAGTACTTAATACATTTTATTTTGATGACTTTTGCTATGTACATCGTACATGTTGTGACGTCCTTTCTTCTTTCTTGATATTATTTGGGACTGGATTCATCTTATATATATTAACCGTTTATAGCCATATGTTCAAAATGTCCCAAGGCAAAGAGAAATTGATGATATTCTAGTCTAAACAACAGGAACATCACATGAACTGAAAGAAACACATATCATTGTGACCTATTACACTTGATAAAAGTGTTATAGATCAGCTTTGTATTATTAGGATATTATTGTTTAAAGTGTCTCCAGAAGTGGTACCGGCCCCCGATTTCTCTAGTTTCTGGATCCAGTTGAGCTGAATTCTCGTCCTCTCATACGCATGCATGTGTATGTTAGGTGTTTGATTAGGTCATGGGTCAGGTTTTAGGTTAGTGTTTAGATTAAACTCCATAAGGTAGGTCTTAAGTTGGTACTAAGTTGAGTCCATACTTAGTACCTGGATAAGTCCTGAAGTTAGCACCAGGTAAGCTCCTCACGTTAGGTCTTTGGTTAATATCTAGGTAAACTCTTTAGGTTAGGTCTTTGGTTAGTATCTAGGTAAACTCCTCAGGTTAGGACTTTGGTTACTATCTGGGTAAACGCCTTAGGTTAAGTCCTTGGTTAGTATCTCAGTAAAGTCCTTAGGTTAGATCCTGTGTTGATATTTAGATAAAGTCCTAAGGTTAGGTCAGTGGTTAGTTTCTAAGTAAAGTCCCTAGATTGGATCTTTAGCACCTAGATAAAGTCCTTAGGCTAGGGCCTTGGATAGAAACTTGATAGAATCCTTAGGTTGTCCTTAATTAGTACCTAGGTAAAGTCCTTAGGCTAGGGCCTTGGTTAGAACCTTGATAAAATGCTTAGGTTGTCCTTAATTAGTACCTAGGTAAAGTCCTTAGGCTAGGGCCTTGGTTAGAACCTTGATAAAATGCTTAGGTTGTCCTTAATTAGTACCTAGGTAAAGTCCTTAGGTAGCACCTATATAACGTCCTTAAGTAAGGTTCATGGTTAGTACCTAGGTAAAGACCATATATAGGTTAAGCCTTAGGGTATTACTTAAAGGCTTTAGTAGGATAGAACCTAGGTAAAGTCCTTAGGTTGGTTAGGTTGCAAGTTGAAGTCTTTAGGTTGGTCCTATGTATAATCCATAATTTAGTTTGTAGTTTAGTACTTACATAAAGTCCTTAGGTTAGGTCCTTGGTTAGCACTTAGTTTATTTTCTAGGTAGGTTTTTAGCATAATTTAGTGCCTAGATTATTTTTCTAGTGCCTAGGTAAAGTTTTTAGGTTAGATTCTAGTCAAGTATGAAGGTAAAGCCGTTTGAATAGGTCCTGAGGAAAGTCTGTAGGTCCTTAGGGTAGGTCAAGTTGAGTCCCATGTTTGGGCCTGTAGATTAGATCCCCTATAGGACCTTAAGGAAAGTCTTAGATGTGGTCATATGACCAAATTCTAGAACTTAATGTAGGCCTTACCTTAAACTAGAACTATATATTTTCTAGATATCTCTGTGATTTCCAAAACCTGCTCCCCTTTCCATCTCACAGGTTATGGAGCTATAGTGTTTGCCACTGTGGAAACACTTTTAAACTTATTTAGTTCGTCACATACCCTTAGCCACTGTGGAAACACTTTTGAACTTGTCATTCAGTTCCTCACATACCCTTACATTATCCTCTGAAGTTCTGGATTTTCACATGCCATGTCCACAGTATTGAAAAGTTTCTTATTTTCTCCTCTCTAATCCTGCTGTATTCATTCAGTTCTCTCTTCAACCATGCATATGCTGTTTAGTTGGACTGCTGTTGATGATATCTTTGCCACTGCACACCTCTAAGTTACTTTACTTTTTTAGATCTTTTATTAAACCATTCTTTCCTCTTTCTTAGTGTCCTTCTGTATTTGAAGCTTAAGGCACCCATGTCTATTCCTTTATAGAACATATTACTACAAAGCCTGGTTCCTAGCTACTGAACTCCATTTCACAATTTATGTTACCGCAGAAATTTTTGAGGTTTATGTAGTTTCTGTAGTTATATCTCCTGGTGGCTGATTCATGTGAGAAACTGCAGAAGCTGGTGACTGAGTTTGGTAAAGTGTGTGGAAGAAGAAAGTTAAGAGTAAATGTGAATAAGAGCAAGGTTATTAGGTACAGTAGGGTTGAGGGTCAAGTCAATTGGGAGGTGAGTTTGAATGGAGAAAAACTGGAGGAAGTGAAGTGTTTTAGATATCTGGGAGTGGATCTGTCAGCGGATGGAACCATGGAAGCGGAAGTGGATCATAGGGTGGGGGAGGGGGCGAAAATTTTGGGAGCCTTGAAAAATGTGTGGAAGTCGAGAACATTATCTCGGAAAGCAAAAATGGGTATGTTTGAAGGAATAGTGGTTCCAACAATGTTGTATGGTTGCGAGGCGTGGGCTATGGATAGAGTTGTGCGCAGGAGGATGGATGTGCTGGAAATGAGATGTTTGAGGACAATGTGTGGTGTGAGGTGGTTTGATCGAGTAAGTAACGTAAGGGTAAGAGAGATGTGTGGAAATAAAAAGAGCGTGGTTGAGAGAGCAGAAGAGGGTGTTTTGAAATGGTTTGGGCACATGGAGAGAATGAGTGAGGAAAGATTGACCAAGAGGATATATGTGTCGGAGGTGGAGGGAACGAGGAGAAGAGGGAGACCAAATTGGAGGTGGAAAGATGGAGTGAAAAAGATGTTGTGTGATCGGGGCCTGAACATGCAGGAGGGTGAAAGGAGGGCAAGGAATAGAGTGAATTGGAGCGATGTGGTATACAGGGGTTGACGTGCTGTCAGTGGATTGAATCAAGGCATGTGAAGCGTCTGGGGTAAACCATGGAAAGATGTGTAGGTATGTATATTTGCGTGTGTGGACGTGTGTATGTACGTGTGTATGGGGGTTGGGCCATTTCTTTCGTCTGTTTCCTTGCGCTACCTCGCAAACGCGGGAGACAGCGACAAAGTATAAAAAAAAGAAAAAAAAAAAAAAAAAAAATCTCCTATTTCTGTCCTGTCTCACTTCTGCTCTTTTAATGTCTTTGTTTACCACATAGGCAAACTTGAGCATTACATGATCACTTTTTATGGTCATTGTATCACATATAATGTTCTCAGTATCCATGCGAGTATATGTTAAGATGTAATAATGATGGGGTGTCCTACTCATCTTAATGTGCTCCCGAACTTGTGGGTACAGGAAATTTTCCGGTATACATTCTAAAAGTTTATGTCTCCATGATTCCCTCTTACCATGAGATTCCAAAATCCCCAATCTGTCTCTTTTTTTAATTGAAGCCCCCACCACTGTGTAACAAATTTGTACTTTTTTTTCCTAGGTAATTTGTTATTTTCTAATTGATTGTGTCTAAAAAGTACAGAAAATGGCTATTATTTCCTTGAAACTTTGCTTTTGTGATCAGGATAGTGATATTTTGAAATTTGCTTATTTTTTTTTAATACACTCCAGATAGATTCATTGCTGAGTAGCTGATATAGAACTTTACAGAAGTTTTCAGTAATATCAATACTAGTTTAAATATAAGGGCCTTAAGCCAACCATTTCAGTTTAGATCTAGCTGCCGAAGTGGACGTATATACATACATTTTTCTGAGATGGCATCTAGGGGCTGCAAGCATCCGGCAGACACATTTTACTGTGTCTGTGGCCACTTTATGAAAATTACAAAAAAGTTCCCCATGGCAGCATCAGCTAAGATTTGCGAGGCCTCCAATGAGGTTTTACCAAGTTTCCCTGCTATCTTTGCCTTTGGGACAGCAGGAACATCATGGCACACTACCACAGGCAGGACTGAATTCTCTGTGGGGATGAACAATGTCAAGTGGGAGCCACTGGTGGAAAGGTGTTGATGCCACAACTGCATATAGAATTAGAATTAGGCCTTATGAAACAATTTGCAGCCTTCAAGTACCTTCAAGGTCAGAGCCGATGTCTTCATCAGACCACAGATAAAGAAGATGCTGGAGTGCAAGGAATTCCTGCAGAAGTTTACAAGGAAGGAAAAAGCAGCTTGGTAGAGCTTTGTTGTAGTGGTTCGGGGCTTCCTTGGTATTCACAAGATCATAGACAATGTGGAGCTGGTTGAGACTGTGGTGAAGAACTATGGCAAAATGGGCTGCAGGATGTCTCTCAAAGACCATATCCTTGACACTCATCTTTATAGATTCATGAACATGGGAGTGTATTTGGAGCTAGGCGAGTGTTTCCACCAGAGTATACTGAACTTTGAACGCCACTACCAAGGAACATATAATGAGAACATGATGAGAGATTATATTTGGGGTCTTATTCATGAAAGTGATTTACAGTACAGTCATAAATCTCAAAAAACTACTCACTTCTAAATTTTTTGTGATCACTTTTGTTTAGCATCTGTGTAAATGCATGTTAATTTTGATTCATATGTTGTTGTTTTTCTGACTTTATGTAAATAATAATGTGCAGATTCACCCATTGCCCAGTTGGAAATAGTTAAAATTCAAAATATCATTGCCCTGTTCACAAAAGCAAGGCTTGAAGGGAATAATATCCTTTTTCTCTTCTTTTTTATGCATTAGCAATTAGGAAATAATGCTTACTACCCAGGAACAGAAATTGTCACACAGTCCTTTACCTTCTTAAGAAATTATTATTTCACCGTTTCATGAATCATCCCAATTGTTCCTTTCTTTATTATCTCTGGATATTTGTTATGGATAGTTGCAGTTCTTTGTAGAATTATATTACAACACTATTATGCTCTTTTTATCACTTTTTTTATTTTAGATGAGACAACTCGGGCAACTGAATGCTTAATTAAGGCCATCTCATTATCATTATATATTTATATAATCCAAGCCTAAGTGAGTTACCCAGTTTATTGACCAACCCTTAGGGGAGGATGAACCACTGGGTTACCTGTTGACCACTTTCAATAGCCAGGATTCAAACCCATGTGCTTGACCTCTGCCAGCCTGTGAATATGTCACGGTCAGCAACATCATCCACTACACCTACAGTTACCCTCCCCATTATGTATTGTGTGTATGGGCCATCTGCCACTGTTTCTTGAAACTTCAGGCTGCCTTTTATTAAGAGGGCTAATCCTTCTTCTCCTTTGCCCTCTCATTCCTTTCTTGCTATCATGTACCCCGTGAGGAGAACAGGTGAGATCTTATCTCTTTATGAAGCTTAGTTTCCATGACTCCAACAATATCTGTGCACTTTTCCTAAAATGTTCTTGAGTTCCAACTCTTTACCACTAATTCTTTATCTATGAACATTTGAACACATAACTTTCAGTTTGACTTCACTATCTAACAATCCTCCCATTTCTGCAGTGCAAACAGGGCTGCACCATTCTCTTGCCACATGTGGTGTCTCAAGTTTTTTGTCCTTTTACTGTACTAATTGCTTTTCTCCCACTCTTACTTTATCCCACTGAATTTTACCTTTAAGATTCTTAGTTTTCCTAAGTACTCTCTGGCTTTGTGAGTTAAACTCATTCATGACTATAGTTGGTTCACCCCATTCATCTTCGTTATATCCACCAGTTATTCTCCTGTCCTTTATCACAGTAATTGCATCTGGCAATTCCATAGCCTTCAATGATGTTCTGATACACATTTCCTCCCCCTCTCCCCTTTCTTCCTTATCTGGTGTATCATCATCTTTCAAGCCAAAAATAATCAGTGATTTACATTATCAAACTCCTGCTCTATTTTTCTAATTTTGATGCTAGATCCTTTATCGTAGAAGTCATCCTATGTGTCCTAACTTTCTCTGTTTCTTGTTTCACTAGCAATTACTGGTCCTGTATTCCCTGTGTCTGACAGTTTGTAGAGGAATTGATAGTTCTGGCTCAAAAACATGCTTTTCACAAGATCTAAGCTGCTTTTATCTTTTTTTTCTTTTTCTTTGACAAACCTAAATGCCCACATTTTTCTTTTGAAACTTAAGTCGATATCTTGTTCTTTGTAAACTTTTCATTATGATTCTCTTATTAGTAATTAAACAGGTTTAAAAGATTTTATGATTCATTTCTAGATGGTACTAATGTGTTAATCAATATGCAATTATTGTCAGCATTAATGGGCTATGCTTCCCAAAACTCACACCCATATCCCCAAGTAGATATTTTTATAGTATTATACAATCTTATTGTATACAATACAGTATTTCATTAATCATTCACTTATTTTTGGTAATACATCTAGCATTTGCACTTTCTGTTGCCTATAGAAAAGCATACAAGATGTATACCTTTGTGGAAATGTATGGTAGTGTTTCATTTATTGATTTATCAAAGTGGATTGTGATACACCTGGGAGTTCCTAAGGGCCTTCAGCATTACTGTTGAACTTTGGGCAGCTTTAGTGGAGGATATTATTAAATGAAAATCATTTCTTAAAAGTCCAATGTTGAAGCCATTGATAAAGTGTATGAGTGACAGGTTCAACAAAGGGCTTATAGGGTGCCAAACACATGCATGGACCTGATTTCAGCAACCATCCATTTTCCTAAGGTGCTGAATGTAGGTAAGATGATTATCTAAAAGTCAAAATATAATTCTTCATGGTTGAAATATTTTCTCAAAGATTTGTTTGCAAATGTACCATAAAAGAGTAAATAATAGGCATGATGTGTGATTTTGCTCACCGAACCCAACTGTCTTGAATACCAATAACTTGGTATGGTAGTTATCACTAGAGTAGTTAAGGGTGGGTTGAGGTACCATTAGGTTAGATTTATATGATATCACATGAGAAAGATAGACAACAGAAGGCCTGATTGGCCCATGGCTGGGTTATTTGGTAAAAAAAAGAAGTTTAGTAAGAAAATGTAATTCGACTCAATAGTTTTTTACCCTTTCACTGACTCTCTGCGGCTGCACATTTGCCTTCTAGTTTCCCTTTTACTGCTGTCATTTATACATTTTATGTTTTGGCATTTTTTCCAGAGTACACCTGAAATTATAGAATATTTGTCAAAACAACTTTTGAAAGTATTTATGTCTGACGGTAACTTATTCCAGTGCTCAACACATCCATAGTAAAAGAAGCTTTTTCCCACGTCCATATTTCATCTTTTAACTTTGAGTTTTATTCCATATATCATGGTAACCGTATTTTCTTGTATTTCAAAAAGATGTTCAAGATTTATTTTATCAAACTTGTTCAGAATTTTGTACACTTGGATTAAGTCACCATGAAGTCTACGTTTTTTAAGGGAGAAGAGATTTAGTCATCCTAGCCTCTCTTCTTAAGCCTGATTTGTAAGGGATGGAATCAATTTTGTTACATATCTTTGTACTTGCTGTAATGTTTCCTCATCTTTTCTATAGTTTGGGGATGAAAACTGGACTATATATTCAAGGTGTGGTCTTACTAAAGAATTATAAAGTGTGAGAAATGTTTCTGCTTTCTTGTAATTTATGTTCGTGGCTGTGACACCTAACATTTGGTTGCCTTTTTTACTTGCTGCTTGACATTGTTTCGTTTATTTCAGATTGTTTCTAATGACATCTTCAAGAACTTTTTCTTTGTGAACCTTAGTTAGAGAGTTTCTGAATAGTTTCTAGTCGTAATGTATATACATGTCTTCAAAGTACTTAACATTACATTTGCCATCTGTCTGACCACTCTGCTAGTGAGTTAAGATCTCTTTGAATCATTTCATAGTCCTGCCTGTTTATAGCTCTACCTTGTAGTTTAGAATCATCAGCAAATTTGGAGGTCTTAAATATGAGACTGAGTTCTAGGTCATTAATGTGTATTATGAAAAGAAGTGGGCCTAAGACTGACCTGTGTGGCACACCACTCATTATGTTTAGCCAATCTGAGGCTTCTCTGTTTAATATTACACACTTAAGTTCGGTTAGCTTTAGGTAGCAAAGAGTAGTTTCAGTTAGGTTGAGTTGATTAAGTTTAGTAAATGTGTACCAAGATCTTAGCCTCACTTAACCTGTTCTAGCATATTATATGCAGAAAATTTCATATTTTCGACTTTTTAGATAAATCTTTGTAAAAATGCTGAAGATTGCAACAGCATTTTTTGTATTGCATAAGTTGATTAATTCATAAATTTGAGAGTGCCAGGAACGCGAATAATTATCACAAGTAAATGTGGTATACCGGGGTTGGCGTGCTGTCAGTGGATTGAATCAAGGCATGTGAAGCGTCTGGGGTAAACCATGGAAAGCTGTGTAGGTATGTATATTTGCGTGTGTGGACGTATGTATATACATGTGTATGGGGGTGGGTTGGGCTATTTCTTTCGTCCGTTTCCTTGCGCTACCTCGCAAACGCAGGAGACAGCGACAGTGCAAAAAAAAAAAAAAAAAAAAAATAGTGTCCAAGAAGTTTGCAAATCAGAGTTATTATTCAGCTGAAATGAATCTAAAACCCTAATTTCTGTATGTTCAAATGATAAGAAAGTAAGAGCAGTGAAGAAGTATTATTTGTGCTATGTAGTTTAATGAGTGGTTAGATTTGGAATAGATAATTATAATGAATGAATTTAGATATGTAGTGTGGATGTATCATTAGAAAGATGTAGGGACAAAAGCCTTTTATAGAGTACATTAGCTTTGTAAGGTATGGCAGATGGTGGTTGGTAAAGATTATTTATACTAGTATGGTTGATGAAATAAGGAAAAGAGGTAGATTATGAAACAAAAGGGCAGATTTAGATGAGGATGCCATTTGAATGATGAAGTGAGTTTTGGTTGTGTGCAGTGGAGGTAATGTGCATGTTATAAGTTTGAGTGAAGGTGTCTTTCTTACATGATGAACCAGTTGTATGTGTGGAGGGAAAAATTAAAAAGCTCTTGTATTAGTGTGGATACCTTTAGCACACACACCAGCCATAAGCTGAAACTGTGTGAGTGAATGGCTAGGCTGTATGGATTTGATTTACCTAAGTAGTGATGCATGTGCAGAAAATCTGGAGTATACTAAGTACATATGTACAAGGTGAGTGATTACAAAAAAGAAAACCTTGGTGGTTACATAGAAAGTAGATAAGTAAAGGCACTGTAAACTTGATCTGAAGTTATCATATGGAACCTTGCACTGTAAATGTTATTTGAAGTTATCATAAGGAATCTTGCTCTTGACAGCATATTAAATAGCCACAATGCGGCAGGGGTGTGTGATGTCTCCATGGTTGTTTAATTTGTTTATGGATGGGGTTGTTAGGGAGGTAAATGCAAGAGTTTTGGAAAGAGGGGCAAGTATGAAGTCTGTTGGGGATGAGAGAGCTTGGGAAGTGAGTCAGTTGTTGTTCGCTGATGATACAGCGCTGGTGGCTGATTCATGTGAGAAACTGCAGAAGCTGGTGACTGAGTTTGGAAAAGTGTGTGGAAGAAGAAAGTTAAGAGTAAATGTGAATAAGAGCAAGGTTATTAGGTACAGTAGGGTTGAGGGTCAAGTCAATTGGGAGGTGAGTTTGAATGGAGAAAAACTGGAGGAAGTGAAGTGTTTTAGATATCTGGGAGTGGATCTGGCAGCGGATGGAACCATGGAAGCGGAAGTGGATCATAGGGTGGGGGAGGGGGCGAAAATCCTGGGGGCCTTGAAGAATGTGTGGAAGTCGAGAACATTATCTCGGAAAGCAAAAATGGGTATGTTTGAAGGAATAGTGGTTCCAACAATGTTGTATGGTTGCGAGGCGTGGGCTATGGATAGAGTTGTGCGCAGGAGGATGGATGTGCTGGAAATGAGATGTTTGAGGACAATGTGTGGTGTGAGGTGGTTTGATCGAGTGAGTAACGTAAGGGTAAGAGAGATGTGTGGAAATAAAAAGAGCGTGGTTGAGAGAGCAGAAGAGGGTGTTTTGAAGTGGTTTGGGCACATGGAGAGGATGAGTGAGGAAAGATTGACCAAGAGGATATATGTGTCGGAGGTGGAGGGAACAAGGAGAAGAGGGAGACCAAATTGGAGGTGGAAAGATGGAGTGAAAAAGATTTTGTGTGATCGGGGCCTGAACATGCAGGAGGGTGAAAGGAGGGCAAGGAATAGAGTGAATTGGAGCGATGTGGTATACCAGGGTTGACGTGCTGTCAGTGGATTGAATCAAGGCATGTGAAGCGTCTGGGGTAAGCCATGGAAAGCTGTGTAGGTATGTATATTTGCGTGTGTGGACGTGTGTATATACATGTGTATGGGGGTGGGTTGGGCCATTTCTTTCGTCTGTTTCCTTGCGCTACCTCGCGAACGCGGGAGACAGCGACAAAGTATAATAAAAAAAAAATAAATATAATATTATTAGAAATTGATAGGATGTTAGGGTACAGGAATACTTCCAAATGTAAAAGCTAAGAGATTTTGAGAATTTTTGATAATATTGATGTATCATTTTATCCCTGGGGATAGAGGAGAAAGAATACTTCCCATGCATTCCTCACATGTCGTAGAAGGCGACTAAAGGGAACAGGAGCAGGGGGCTAGGAACCCTCCCCTCCTTGTATTTTAACTTTCTAAAAGGGGAAACAGAAGAATGAGTTATGCGGGGAGTGCTTATCCTCCTTGAATGCTCACATTGGGGTGTCTAAATGTGTGTGGATGTAACCAAGATGAGAAAAAAGGAGAGATGGGTAGAATGTTTGAGGAAAGAAACCTGGATGTTTTGGCTCTGAGTGAAACAAAGCTCAAGGGTAAAGGGGAAGAGTGGTTTGGGAATGTCTTGGGAGTAAAGTCAGGGATTAGTGAGAGGACAGGAGCAATGGAAGGAGTAGCACTACTCCTGAAACAGGAGTGGTGGGAGTGTGTGATACAGTGTAAGAAAGTAAACTCTAGATTGATATGGGTAAAACTGAAAGTGGATGGAGAGAGATGGGTGATTATTGGTGCATATGCACCTGGGCATGAGGAGAAAGATCATGAAAGGCAAGTGTTTTGGGAGCAGCTGAGTGAGTGTGTTAGTAGTTTTGATGCACGAGACCGAGTAATAGTGATGGATGATTTGAATGCTAAGGTGAGTAATGTGGCAGTTGAGGGAATAATTGGTCCACATAGGGTGTTCAGTGTTGTAAATGGAAATGGTGAAGAGCTTGTAGATTTATGTGCTGAAAAAAGACTGGTGATTGGGAATACCTGGTATTAAAAGAGAGATATACATAAGTATACATATGTAAGTAGGAGAGATGGCCAAAGAGCATTATTGGATTACGTGTTAATTGATAGGCGCACGAAAGAGAGACTTTTGGATGTTAATATGCTGAGAGGTGCAACTGGAGGGAAATCTGATCATTATCTTGTGGAGGCGAAGGTGAAGATATGTAGAGGTTTTCAGATAAAAAGAGAGAATGTTGGGGTGAAGAGAGTGGTAAGAGTAAGTGAGCTTGGGAAGGAGACTTGTGTGAGGAAGTACCGGGAGAGACTGAGTACGGAATGGAAAAAGGTGAGAACAAAGGATGTAAGGGGAGTGGGGGAGGAATGGGATGTATTTAGGGAAGCAGTGATGGCTTGTGCAAAAGATGCTTGTGGCATGAGAAGTGTGGGAGGTGGGCAGATTAGAAAGGGTAGTGAGTGGTGGGATGAAGAAGTAAGATTATTAGTGAAAGAGAAGAGAGAGGCATTTGGATGATTTTTGCAGGGAAATAATGCAAGTGAGTGGGAGATGTATAAAAGAAAGAGGCAGGAGGTCAAGAGAAAGGTGAAAGAGGTGAAAAAGAAGGCAAATGAGAGTTGGGGTGAGAGAGTATCATTAAGTTTTAGGGAGAATAAAAGATGTTTTGGAAGGAGGTAAATAAAGTGTGTAAGACAAGGGAACAAATGGGAACATCAGTGAAGGGGGCTGCTAATGGGGAGGTGATAACATGTAGTGGTGATATGAGAAGGAGATGGAGTGAGTATTTTGAAGGTTTGTTTAATGTGTTTGATGATAGAGTGGCAGATATAGGGTGTTTTGGTCAAGGTGGTGTGCAAAGTGAGAGGGTTAGGGAGAATGATTTGGTAAACAAAGAAGAGGTAGTAAAAGCTTTGCGGAAGATGAAAGCCGGCAAGGCAGCGGATTTGGATGGTATTGCATTGGAATTTATTAAAAAAGGGGGTGACTGTATTGTTGACTGGTTGGTAAGGTTATTTATTGTATGTATGACTCTTGGTGAGGTGCCTGAGGATTGGCGGAATGCTTGCACAGTGCCATTGTGCAAAGGCAAAGGGGATAAAAGTGAGTGCTCAAATTACAGAGGTATAAGTTTGTTGAGTATTCCTGGTAAATTATATGGGAGGGTATTGATTGAGAGGGTGAAGGCATGTACAGAGCATCAGATTGGGGAAGAGCAGTGTAGTTTCAGAAGTGGTAGAGGATGTGTGGATCAGGTGTTTGCTTTGAAGAATGTATGTGAGAAATACTTAGAAAAGCAAATGGATTTGTATGTAGCATTTATGGATCTGGAGAAGGCATATGATGGAGTTGATAGAGATGCTCTGTGGAAGGTATTAAGAATATATGGTGTGGGAGGCAAGTTGTTATAAGCAGTGAAAAGTTTTTATCGAGGATGTAAGGCATGTGTACGAGTAGGAAGAGAGGAAAGTGATTGGTTCTCAGTGAATGTAGGTTTGTGGCAGGGGTGTGTGATGTCTCCATGGTTGTTTAATTTGTTTATGGATGGGGTTGTTAGGGAGGTGAATGCAAGAGTTTTGGAAAGAGGAGCAAGTATGAAGTCTGTTGGGGATGAGAGAGCTTGGGAAGTGAGTCAGTTGTTCGCTGATGATACAGCACTGGTGGCTGATTCTAGTGAGAAACTGCAGAAGCTGGTGACTGAGTTTAGTAAAGTGTGTGAAAGAAGAAAGCTGAGAGTAAATGTGAATAAGAGCAAGGTTATTAGGTACAGTAGGGTTAAGGGACAAGTCAATTGGGAGGTAACTTGAATGGAGAAAAACTGGAGGAAGTGAAGTGTTTTAGATATCTGGGAGTGGATTTGGCAGCAGATGGAACCATGGAAGTGGAAGTGAATCATAGGGTGGGGGAGGGGGCGAAAGTTCTGGGAGAGTTGAAAAATGTGTGGAAGTCGAGAACTTTATCTTGGAAAGCGAAAATGGGTATGTGTGAAGGAATAGTGGTTCCAACAATGTTATATGGTTGTGAGACGTGGGCTATAGATAGAGTTGTGCGGAGGGTGGATGTGCTGGAAATTAGATGTTTGAGGACAATATGTGGTGTGAAGTGGTTTGATTGATTAAGTAATGAAAGGGTAAGAGAGATATGTGGTGATAGAAAGAGTGTGGTTGAGAGAGCAGAAGAGGGTGTTTTGAAATGGTTTGGTCACATGGAGAGAATGAGTGAGGAAAGATTGACTAAGAGGATATATGTGTCAGAGGTGGAGGGAACGAGGAGAAGTGGGAGACCAAATTGGAGGTGGAAAGATGGAGTGAAAAAGATTTTGAGTGATCGGGGCCTGAACATGCAGGAGGGTGAAAGGCATGCAAGGAATAGGGTGAATTAGAACGATGTGGTATACTGGGGTGGACGTGCTGTGAATGGATTGAACCAGGGCATGTGAAGTGTCTGGAGTAAACCATGGAAAGTTGTGTGGGGCCTGGATGTAGAAAGGGAGCTGTGGTTTTGGTGCATTATACATGACAGCTAGATACTGAGTGTGAACGAATGGGGCCTTTGTTGTCTTTCCTTAGTGCTACCTCGCGTACATGCGGGGGAAGGGGGTGATCATTTCATGTGTGGCAGGGTGGCGATGGGAATGAATAAGGGCAGACAGTATGTGTTATGTACATGTGTATATATGTATATGTCTGTGTGTGTATATATATGTATATGTTGAGATGTATAGGTATGTTTATGTGCATGTGTGGACGTGTATGTATATACATGTGTATGTGGATGGGTTGGGCCATTCTTTCGTCTGTTTCCTTGCGCTACCTCGCTAATGCGGGAGACAGCGATAAAGTATAGTAGATAAAAAAATATTATTTGCAGAACCAAATGTGTGGGTATTTATGATGGATGTAGAGGTATGGATGTAATGAATTTAGTGGTATAGATGAAGATACTTTGTAGACTTAGGAGAGCTTTGTGTGAGTATGGACTAACTTACAGATTAAAAGATCCTCCTTCCCAAGGTAAAATTTGAATACTGGTAGAATTTCAGATCTTTCATATCCACAGGATCAAGACAAAAGTGGTGTTACACAATCTAAATGCTCAAGAAAAGTTCCACCCCCAGTACCAAAAAGGAAAGCTAAGGAAGATGTTGATGTTACATGTAAAAGAGCAACTCAAGAATCAGTAGCCTCTGACTCCCTATTCACAGTACCAAGTGAAGAGTTGGTTGGATGTGAAGACCTAACAAGACTACCTGTTTTATATGATGATATAGGTATGTATAAAATCTAGCACTTACTTCTCAGGAAAAAAAAATCAAAAGTTTCCTCTTGCTGATTTGGTGTCTTTTATATTACAGTATCTGGTAAAGTATTTTGTACTTTAAGGCAGGATGGTTATTGGAGGATTAATGGACCTGTTGATACAGGATACTTAATACAGGGGTATTACCCACAGCACCTATGTGAGGAGTGTATTAGCATCTTACACTTCCTTGAAGTGTGTTGTGTTGAATTGTGTTCAATATAGCAGAACAGAAGAATAGGTGACAATATGCAAATCTGCCATTTTACTGCATTGAAAGATAGTGTGCATTGTAAAGTGAGAATGATGTCATGAGTACTACACATAGTTAATACAAACACTAGAGGGGTTGATTTCATCTGGACTTCACTCAGCAGACAGTAAGCTGGACTTTGAGTTTAGAACTTGATAGAAGTGGAACCCCTGGATTTCCTTTTCCTTGATGTCTGTCCCACAAGCATGAGATATATCGTTAAGGATTAGTACGGTCAGGAAGTGTTAACCTTCACTCACCAACCAGGCAGCTTGCCTATTTTGGGCCAGTCCTTAGCCAGTAATTGACTACTGCTAGGACATTATTTATCCCACATTTGAAGTATTAGAGGACACAGTTCTCTCAGATTATACTGTCCCAGACTTACTTTTACCATCTTAGTACTTATTTACTCCCTGCTACAGGGTTCACCTCTGTTCTTATGAAGCTCTTGCAGCACCTAGTTTTGTGATGTGTGTGTCAATGTGCAGAGAGTGCAAAGCATTTAAGTAGTAAGTGCTTTGTTTACCTTATGGTAGTTGCATCATGGGCTTGAAGGATCTTAGGATATGTCAAAACGGTGTTTATAGTGTTATAGTAATGGATGATAAACAGAGCATAAGTGGGAAAGTGTGGCTTGCATTTTTGTAGGGAGTGTGGTTTCACATGGATATATGTCTGGTGGGTTGGAGTTTGAAACAGAGTTGAGAGGTCAGTTGTTTAGTGTTTGTCAGATTACTCCAGTGTTTATGTATTTTTGTTAGTATTCTATTTGCTGGGGGTGGTGGGATCTGGGAGTTGAAGTTGCTGAAGTGTGAAGCATGGGTAAGCTTTTTATTTCTACTTGAGGTTTGGTGTTTAGTTGTAGAATGGTTTTGATAGGAGGAGTTTAGTGCTGTTGCATAAAATTGGTGGCTAAGCATGTTGAGGTAACTATGTATTGGAAAGATCTTTGTTTCATCGTGAAGATGTTGAGTGTTTGTGATTGCTATGTGGCCAGTGGTTGTTTCAAGTGCTCTAATTTATGCTTTGTTATATTTGCTTTTGAGAGAGTGGAAGACCAGGCAGGTGAGGCTTAGTTTAAAGTTGAGTGGATGAAATTTTTTTGTTAAAGATTGTGATAAATTCTTTTTCTTGTTCAAATCTGATGCTGGTTAGTGTTCTGAGATCATTTAGTTTGTGATTTTTTTATTTGTATGGGGAGTGAATGTTGTGTGCATCATATAAAATGCTTGGAATGGTTGATTTGTTCAGTTGAAGAGACTGTCCATTCAGGGTGACCAGAGGGTGTGAGCTGGATTCATGTCTGTCAAAGGTTAAAAGAATATTTGAAAACTTATATAGAGATGTAGACATTCTATTCTAGGTAGCAATAGTTTCAGTTGTGCCATGTAGTGGTGCATGTTTGATGTTGCTACTTGGGTGTCATGGTATCATAATATGATTGCAAGTCCTCTGTATAGGTTTTCCTGAGGTGGTGGGAGATTGTGTAGAAGATTGAAGTGAGTTGAAAAAAACTGCTGTTTAGGAACTTCATTTTAGAGTTTTACTGTTCTAGAGGTGAAGCCATTGTGAATGACTGGCATGGTGGCCAGCTATGAAATTGGCCAACTGCTTCTTGTCATTGTTTTGGAGGTTGGTGTTAATTGTTTTTTGTGTGAGGCTGTTTCTGAGGACCATATTGATAGCTATTTCCACAATCACTCTGCAGGAGGAGGGTTGTGGTTGGTTAAATCCATCTTGGATATGTTGTGTGATCTCAGGTGTTCACTGTGGTGGTAGAGTGTTTGGGTCTAAAGCCGTGCTGTGCTGTTTGGGTCCAAGTCCATCCTGTGTGGATGAGTGGGATGATTTCTTTGATTCTGTTGTAGATAATTCTTTCACAGAGTTTGGATAATGAGGATAGAAGTGACACAGGGCAGTAGAAGGAAGAGGGTTTTAAGATTGGTATTATGTTGGCTAGTCTCCAGATGGTGAGAATTTTGTTTTGTGTACAGTAATAGATGAATGTATCTGTACATGCATGGATTGCAAATGGGCCATAGTGTTTTATGTGAAAGTCTGATATGTTGTTAGGGCCTGCAGCAAGTCAGTTGAAATGTGAGGGAAGCTAGAGGAACTGAAGTGTTTTAGATAACTGGTATTGGACATGGCAGCATAAGAAACTTTAGGAGCTGAAGTGAGCCATAGGGTGAATGAGGGGATTGTAAAGGTCTGGGTGAATTTTGGAGTGTGGAAAGAGAGATTACTCTTTGTGAGGGCCTAGATGGGCTTGTTTGAAGGTATAATAATCTGGATGGTGTTGTATGGATGCAACGCATAGGCTCTGGCTGAAAATGTATGGATAAGGGCAGATGTGTTGGAAGTAAGATGTTTTAGGACAGGATGTGGTGAGAGGAGGATTGATCAAGTTAGAAATGATATGGTAAAAGAAAGGTTTGGCAATAAGAAGAGCATGGTTGAGAGAGGTGAAAAGGGTGTAATGAAGTGGTTTGGACAAATGGAGACAGTGAGTAAGGAGAGTTGATAAGGAGGGTATATGTATCAGAAGTGGAGGGCACAAGGAGAAGGGGGAAACCCCTTTGGAGCTGGAGGGATGGAGTGGAAAAGACTATGAATGCATGGGGCATGAACATGCTGGAGGGTGAAAGGCATGCACTGGATAAAGTGGATTGGAGCAATGTGGTACTCAGGGGGTAGTGTGCTGTCAGTGGACTAAAGCAGGTTATGGGAAGTAGCTGGGGGAAGCCATGGAAAGGTCTATTTGTTATGCTTGTGGATGGGTGCTGTGGTTTTGATGCATTATACATGGCAGCTAGAGAATGGATGCAAGTGACTGAAGCTTTTCTCTACCTGTTTCTGGCACTACCTCGCTAATGTGGGAAATGGCAAACAAGTATGAAAGAAGGGGAGAAAGAATGCTTCCCACGTATTCCCTGTTTATCATAGATGGTGACAAAAGGGGGCAGGAACTTGGGGGGGGGGGGAGAAAAAACTTCTTGAATTTAAATGTCTAAGAAGGAAAATGGAAGAAGGAGTGAAGCAGGGGGTGCTCATCTTCCTCGAAGGCTCAGATTGAGATGTCTGAATGTGTGTGGATGTAACCCAGATGAAAAGAAAGGAGAGATAGGTAGTATGTTTGAGGAAAGAAACCTGGATTTTCTGGCTCTGAGTGAAACAGAGCTCAAGGGTAAAGGGGAAGAATGGTTTGGGAAAGACTTGGAAGTAAAGTCAGGGGTTGGTGAGAGGACAAGAGCTAAGGAAGGAGTAGCATTACTCCTGAAGCAGGAGTTTGTAGGAGTATGTGATAGAGTGTAAGAAAGTAAATTCTAGATTGATGTGGGTAAAACTGGAAGTGGATGGAGACAGATGGGTGATTATTTGGGGCTATGCACCTGGTCATGAAAGGAATGATCATGAGAGGCAAGTGTTTTGGAAGCAGCTGAGTGAGTGTGTTAGCAGCTTTGATGCACGAGACTGGATGATTTGAATGCGAAAGTGAGTAATGTGGCAGTTGTGGGTATAATTGGTGCACATGGAGTACTCAGTGTTGTAAATGAAAATGGTGAAGAGCTTGTGGATTTGTGTGCTGAAAAAAGACTGGTGATTGGGAATACCAGGTTTAAAAAGAGAGATATACATAAGTATATGTATGTGAGTAGGAGAGATGGTCAAAGGGCATTATTGGATTACGAGTTAATTGATAGGTTTGTAAAAGATAGACTTATGGGTGTTAATGTGCTGAGAGGGGCAGCTGGAGGGATGCTTGATCATCATTTTGTGGAGGCAAAGGTGAAGATTTGTAGAGGTTTTCAGAAAAGAAGAGAGAATGTTGGGGAGAAGAGAGTGGTGAGAATAAGTGAGCTTGGAAAGGAGACTTGCTTGAGGAAGTACCTGGAGAGACTGAGTGTAGAATGGCAAAAGGTGAGAGCTAATGATGCGATGGGAGTGGGTGAGTAATGGGATATATTTAGGGAAGCAGTGATGGCTTGCACAAAAGATGCATGTGGCATGAGAAAGGTGGGAGGTGGGCAGATTAAAAAGGGTAGTGAGTGGTGGGATGAAGAATTAAGGGTGTTAGTGAAAGAGAAAAGAGAGGCGTTTGGAAGGAAAGTAATGCAAATGAGTGGAAGATGTTTAAAAGAAAGTGGGAGGAGCTCAAGAGAAAGATGCAAGAGTTGAAAAGAGGGCAAATGATAGGGTGAGAGAGTATCATTGAATTTTAGGATGAATAAAAAGATGTTTTGGAAGGAGGTAAATGATGTGCGTAAGACAAAAGAACAAATGGGAACATCAGTGAAGGGGGCAAGTGGGGAGGTAATAACTGGTAGTGATGAAGTGAGAAGGAGATGGAGTGAGTATTTTGAAGGTTTGTTGAATGTGTTTGATGATAGAGTGGCAGATATAGGGTGTTTTGGTTGGGGTGATGTGCAAACTGAGGGGGTCAGGATAATTGGTTTGGTAAAGAGAGAAGAGGTAGTGAAAGCTTTGTGGATGATGAAATCCAGTAAGGCGGCAGGTTTGAATGGTATTACAGTGGAATGTATTAAAAATGGGGGTGACTGTGTTCTTGAGTGGTTGGTAAGCATATTCACTGTATGTATGGATCATGGTGAATTGTCTGAGGATTGGCAGAGTGCATGCATAGTGCCATTGTACAAAGGCAAAGGGGATAAAGGTGAATGTTCAAACTACAGTGGCATAAGTTTGTTGAGTATTCCTTTGAAATTATATGGGAGGGTATTGACTGACAGGGTGAAGGCTTGTACAGAGCATCAGATTGGGGAAGAGCAGTGTGGTTTCAGAATTGGTAGAGGATGTGTAGATCAGGTGTTTACTTTGAAGAATTATTATTGTTATTATTATACTTTGTCTCTGTCTCCCGCATTAGCGAGGTAGCGCAAGGAAACAGACGAAAGAATGGCCCAACCCACCCACATTTTTTTTTTTATTTTTATTTTGCTTTGTCGCTGTCTCCCGCGTTAGCGAGGTAGCGCAAGGAAACAGACGAAAGAATGGCCCAACCCACCCACATACACATGTATTTACATACACGTCCACACACGCAAATATACATACCTATACATCTCAATGTACACATATATATAAACACACAGACATATTCATATATACACATGTACATAATTCATACTGTCTGCCTTTATTTATTCCCATCGCCACCTCGCCACACATGGAATAACAACCCCCTCCCCCTCATGTGTGACAGCCTCTAGATGTCATGTAATAATGCACCGAAACCACAGCTCCCTTTCCACATCCAGGCCCCACAGAACTTTCCATGGTTTACCAAGGCCCTTCACATGCCCTGGTTCAATCCATTGACAGCACGTCGACCCTGGTATACCACATCGTTACAATTCACTCTATTCCTTGCATGCCTTTCACCCTCCTGCATGTTCAGGCCCCGATCACTCAAAATCTTTTTCACTCCATCTTTCCACCTCCAATTTGGTCTCCCACTTCTCCTCGTTCCCTCCACCTCTGACACATATATCTTCTTGGTCAATCTTTCCTCACTCATTCTCTCCATGTGACCAAACCATTTTAAAACACCCTCTTCTGCTCTCTCAACCACACTCCTTTTATTTCCACACATCTCTCTTACCCTTGCTTTACTTACTCGATCAAACCACCTCACACCACATATTGTCCTCAAACATCTCATTTCCAGCACATCCACCCTCCTGGGCACAACTCTATCCATAGCCCATGCCTCGCAACCATACAACATTGTTGGAACCACTATTCCTTCAAACATACCCATTTTTGCTTTCCGAGATAATGTTCTTGACTTCCAAACATTCTTCAAGGCTCCCAGAATTTTCGCCCCCTCCCCCACCCTATGATTCACTTCCGTTTCCATGGTTCCATCCGCTGCCAGATCCACTCCCAGATATCTAAAACACTTTACTTCCTCCAGTTTTTCTCCATTCAAACTTACCTCCCAATTGACTTGACCCTCAACCCTACTGTACCTAATAACCTTGCTCTTATTCACATTTACTCTTAACTTTCTTCTTTCACACACTACCAAACTCAGTCACCAGCTTCTGCAGTTTCTCACATGAATCAGCCAACAGCGCTGTATCATCAGCAAACAACAACTGACTCACTTCCCAAGCTCTCTCATCAACAACAGACTGCATACTTGCCCCTCTTTCCAAAACTCTTGCATTCACCTCCCTAACAACCCCATCCATATACAAATTAAACAACCATGGGGACATCACACACCCCTGCCGCAAACCTACATTCACTGAGAACCAATCATTTTCCTCTCTTCCTACACATACACATGCCTTACATCCTCGATAAAAACTTTTCACTGCTTATAACAACTTGCCTCCCACACCATATATTCTTAAAACCTTCCACAGAGCATCTCTATCAACTCTATCATATGCCTCCTCCAGATCCATAAATGCTACATACAAATCCATTTGCTTTTCTAAGTATTTCTCACATACATTCCTCAAAGCAAACACCTGATCCACACATCCTCTACCACTTCTGATACCACACTGCTCTTCCCCAATCTGATGCTCTGTACATGGCTTCACCCTCTCAATCAATACCCTCCCATATAATTTCCCAGGAATACTCAACAAACTTATACCTCTGTAATTTGAGCACTCACTCTTATCCCCTTTGCCTTTGTACAATGGCACTATGCAAGCATTCCGCCAATCCTCAGGCACCTCACCATGAATCATACATACAGTAAATAACCTTACCAACCAGTCAACAATACAGTCACCCCCATTTTTGATAAATTCCACTGCAATACCATCCAAACCTGCTGCCTTTCCGGCCTTCATCTTCCACAAAGCTTTTACTACCTCTTCTCTGATTACCAAATCATTTTCCCTAACCCTCTCACTTTGCACACCACCTCGACCAAGACACCCTATATCTGCCACTCTATCATCAAACACATTCAACAAACCTTCAAAATACTCACTCCATTTCCTTCTCATATCACCACTACTTGTTATCACCTCCCATTAACCCCCTTCACATACACATGTATATACATACACGTCCACACGCACATATACATACCTATACATCTCAATGTATACATATATATACACACACAGACATATACATATATACACATGTACATAATTCATACTGTTTGCTCTTATCCTTTTCCGTTGCCACCCCACCACACATGAAGTGACAACCCCCTCCCCCCGCATGTGCGTGAGGTAGCACTAGGAAAACGCAACAAAGGCCACATTCGTTCACACTCAGTCTCTAGCTGTCATGTATAATGCACCGAAACCACAGTTCTCTTTCCACATCCAGGCCCCACAGAACTTTCCATGGTTTACCCCAGACGCTTCACATGCCCTGGTTCAATCCATTGACAGCACGTCGACCCCGGTATACCACATCGTTCCAATTCACTCTATTCCTTGGACACCTTTTACCCTCCTGCATGTTCAGGCCCCAATCACACATATATACACATGTACATAATTCATACTGTTTGCTCTTATCCATTTCCGTTGCCACCCTGCCACACATGAAGTGACAACCCCCTCCCCCCGCATGTGCGTGAGGTAGCACTAGGAAAACGCAACAAAGGCCACATTCGTTCACACTCAGTCTCTAGCTGTCATGTATAATGCACCGAAACCACAGTTCTCTTTCCACATCCAGGCCCCACAGAACTTTCCATGGTTTACCCCAGATGCTTCACATGCCCTGGTTCAATCCATTGACAGCATGTCGACCCCGGTATACCACATCGTTCCAATTCACTCTATTCCTTGGACACCTTTTACCCTCCTGCATGTTCAGGCCCCGATCACTCAGAATCTTTTTCACTCCATCTTTCCACCTCCAGTTTGGTCTCCCACTTCTCCTCGTTCCCTCCACCTCTGACACATATATCCTCTTTGCCAATCTTTCCTTGCTCATTCTCTCCATGTGACCAAACCAATTCAAAACACCCTCTTCTGCTCTCTCAACTGCACTCTTTTTTATTACCACACATCTCTCTTACTCTTTCATTACTTACTCGATCATACCACCTCACACCACATATTGTCCTCAAACATCTCATTTCCAGCACATTCACCCTCCTCTGCATAACTCTATTTATAGCCCTTGCCTCGCAACCATATAACATTTTCGGAACCACTATTCCTTCAAACAAACTCATTTTTGCTTTCCAAGATAATGTTCTCGACTTCCACCCATCTTTCAATACTCCCAAAACTTTTGCCCCCTTCCCCACCCTATAACTAACTTCTGCTTCCATGGTTCCATCTGCTGCCAAATCCACTCCTAGATATCTAAAACACTTCACTTCCTCCAGTTTTTCTCCATTCAAACTTACCTCCCAATTGACTTGTCCCTCACCCCTAGTGTACCTAATATTATTATCTTGCTCTTATTCACATTTACTCTCAGCTTTCTTCTTTCACACACTTTACTAACCTCAGTCACCAGCTTGTGCAGTTTCTCACCCGAATCAGCCACCAGCACTGTATCATCAACGAACAACTGACTCACTTCCCAAGCTGTCTCATCCACAACAGACTGCATACTTGCCCCTCTTTCCAAAACTCTTGCATTCACCTCCCTAACAACCCCATCCATAAACAAATTAAACAACTATGGAGACATCACGCACCCCTACCGCAAACCAACATTCACTGAGAACCAGTCACTTTCCTCTCTTCCTACACTTACACATGCCTTACATCCTCGATAAAAACTTTTCACTGCTTCTAACAACTTGCTTCCCACACCATATATTCTTAATACCTTCCACAGAGTATCTCTATCAACTTTATTAAATGCCTCCTCCAGATCCATAAATGCTACATACAAATCCATTTGCTTTTCTAAGTATTTCTCACGTACATTCTTCATCACACACATCCTCTACCACTTCTGAAACCACACTGCTCTTCCCCAATCTGATGCTCTGTACATGCCTTCACCCTCTCAATCAATACCTTCCCATATAATTTCCCAGGGATACTCAACAAACTTATACCTCTGTAATTTGAGCACTCACTCTTATCCCCTTTGCCTTTGTACAATGGCACTATGCAAGCGTTCCACCAATCCTCAGGCACCTCACCATGAGTCACACATACAGTAAATAACCTTACCAACCAGTCAACAATACAGTCACCCCCTTTTTTAATAAATTCCACTGCAATACCATCCAAACCTGCTGCCTTGCCAGCTTTCATCTTCCGCAGAGCTTTTACTACCTCTTCTCTGTTTACCAAATCATTCTCCCTAACCCTCTCACTTTGCACGCCATTTCGACCTAAACACCCTATATCTGCCACTCTATCATCAAACACATTCAACAAACCTTCAAAATACTCACTTCATCTCCTTCTCACATCACCACTGCTTGTTATCACGTCCCCATTAGCCCCCTTCACTAAAGTTCCAATTTGTTCCCTCGTCTTACGCACTTTATTTACCTCCTTCCAAATCATCTTTTTATTCTCCCTGAAATTTAATGATACTCTCTCACCCCAACTCTCATTTGCCCTCTTTTTCACCTCTTACACCTTTCTCTTCACCTCCTGCCTCTTTCTTTTATACATCTCCCAGTCATTTGCATTATTTCTCTGCAAAAATCGTCCAAATGCCTCTTTCTTCTCTTTCACTAACAATCTTACTTCTTCATCCCACCACTCACTACCCTTTCTTATCTGCCCACCTCCCACGCTTCTTATGCCACAAGCATGTTTTGCGCAAGCCATCACTGCTTTCCTAAATACATCCCATTCCTCCCCCACTCCCCTTACGTCCTTTGTTTTCACCTTTTTCCATTCTGTACTCAGTCTCTCATGGTACTTCCTCACACAAGGATCCTTCCCAAGCTCACTTACTCTCACCACTCTCTTCAGCCCAGCATTCTCTCTTCTTTTCAATTAACACGTAATCCAATAACGCTCTCTGGCTATCTCTCCTACTTACATATGTATACTTATGTATATCTCTCTTTTTAAACCAGGTATTCCCAATCGCCAGTCCTTTTTCAGCGCATAAATCTACAAGCTCTTCACCATTTCCATTTACAACACTGAACACCTCATGTACACCAATTATTCTCTCAACTGCCATATTACTCACCTTTGCATTCAAATCACCCATCACTATAACCTGGTCTTGAGCATCAAAACTACTAACACACTCACTCAGCTGCTCCCAGAACACTTGCCTCTCATGATCTTTCTTCTCATGCCCAGGTGCATATGCACCAATAATCACCCATCTCTCTCCATCCACTTTCAGTTTTGCCCATATATCTATCTAGAGTTTACTTTCTACACTCTATCACATACTCCCACCACTCCTGTTTCAGGAGTAGTGCTACTCCTTCCCTTGCTCTTGTTCTCTCACTTACTCCTGACTTTACTCCCAAAGACATTTCCAAACCACTCTTCCCCTTTACTCTTGAGCTTCGTTTCATTTAGGGCCAAAACATCCAGGTTCCTTTCCTCAAACATTCTACCTATCTCTCCTTTTTTCTCATCTTGGTTACATCCACACACATTTAGACACCCCAGT
Source organism: Panulirus ornatus (assembly GCF_036320965.1). Classification (NCBI taxonomy): domain Eukaryota; kingdom Metazoa; phylum Arthropoda; class Malacostraca; order Decapoda; family Palinuridae; genus Panulirus; species Panulirus ornatus. The sequence continues at coordinate 43,687,589 of NC_092240.1, forward strand.
CTGAGCCTTCGAGGAGTATGAGCACTCCCCGAGTGACTCCTTCTTCTGTTTCCCCTTTTAGAAAGTTAAAATGAAGTGCATAGTAACGTGCACCTTCATTGAACATACAAACCTCCAACAGCCAGGATCAAACCTGGGACCCGTATGCAACAGGCGGGAATGCAACCTCTAGGCTATAGGCCTGGCTAATAGGAAATAACTATTCAAATACTATGTACTGAAATACCCTTCGTCTCGCATTGGTGAGCAATGGGGTCTACACCGGTCATTTCCCAACAGGCGCACATAGCCAGCAGATAGCATTTTACCGAACCTGACTGTACAACGCGGAGGTATATGAATATGAACAAAGTGCATAGTAACGCGCACCTTCATAGAACATACTAACCCTCATGTATGTTCAGGCCCCAACTGCTCAAAATCTTTTTCACTCCATCCTTCCACCTCCAATTTGGTCTCCCACTTCTTGTTCCCTTCACCTCTGACACATATATCCTTTTTGTCAGTCTTTCCTCACTCATTCTCTCCATATATCCAAACTATTTCAACACACCTTCTGCTCTCTCAACCATGCTCTTTTTATTTCCACACATCTCTCTTACCCTTTTATTACTTAATCAAATCACTTCACACCACATATCGTCCTCAAACATTTCCAACACATTCACCTTCCTCCATACAACCCTATCCATGGCCCATGCCTCGCAACCATGTAACATTGTTGGAACTAATATTCCTTCAAACATACCCATTTTTGCTCTCGAAGATAACATTCTCTCCTTCCACCCTTTTTTTCACGCTCCCAGAACCTTCACCTCCTCCCCCACCCTGTGACTCACTTCCACTTCCATGGTTCCATTCACTGTTGAGTCCACTCCCAGATATCTAAAACACTTCACTTCCTCCAATTTTTCTCCATGAAAACTTACATCCCAAATAAATTGTCCCTCAACCCTACTGAACCTAATCACCTTGCTCTTAACCAAACTTAGTCATCAACTTTTACAGTTTCTCACTCGAGTCAACCACTAGAGCTGTATCATCGCAAACAACAACTGGCTCACTTCCCATGCCCTCTCACCCCCAATGGCTTGCATACTCACAAAACTCTTGCATTTACCTCCCTAACCATCCCATCCATAAACAAATTAAACAACCATTGGGACATCACACACCCCTGCTGCAGACTGACTGTCACTGGGAACCAATAACTCTCCTTTCTTCCCACTTGTACACATGCCTTACATTCTTGGTAAAAACTTTTAACTTCTTCTAGCAGCTTACCTCCCAAACCAAATACTCTTAAGATCTTCTACAAAGCATTTCTATCAACCCAAACATATGCCGTCTCCAGATCCATAAATTCTACATACAAATCCATCTGTTTTTCTAAGGATTTCTCACACACATTCTTCAGTACAAACACCTGATTCACACATCCTCTACCACTTCTGAAACCACACTGCTCTTCCCCAGTCTGATGCTCTGTATATGCTTTCACCCCTCTCAATCATTACCCTCCTGTACAATTTCCCAGTAATACTCAACAAAATTATGCCTCCAGCTGCCCCTCTCAGCACATTAATCTGAAAGTCTCTCTTTTACATGCCTATCAATCAACATGTAATTCAGTAATGTCCACTGACCGTCTCTCCTAATGACATACATATACTTATGTATATCTCTCTTTTTAAACCAGATATTCCTAATCACCAGTCCTTTTTCAGCACATAAATCCACAAGTTCTTCACCATTTTCATTTCCAACACTGAATACCCCATGTACCCCAATTATACCCTCAACTGCCACATTAATCATTCGCATTTAAGTCATCCATCACTAAACCCCGGTCTCATGCATCAAAGCTGCTAGCACACTCACTCAGCTGCTCCCAAAACACTTGCCTCTCATGATCTTTCTTCTCATGACCAGGTGCATAAGCACCTATAGTCCATCACCCATCTCTCTCCATCCACTTTCAGTTTTACCCACATCAATCAAGAATTTACTTTCGTACATGCTATCACATACTCCCACAACTGCTTCAGGAGTAGTGCTACTCCTTTCTTAGCTCTTGTCCTCTCACCATCCCCTCACTTTACTCCCAAGACTTTCCCAAACTACTCTTCCCCTGTACCCTTGTGCTTCATTTCACTCAAAGCAAGAACATCCAGGTTTCTTTCTTCAAACAACTACCTATCTCTCCTTTCTTCTCGTTTTGGCTACATCCACACACATTCAAACACCCCAGTCTGAGCCTTCGAGGAGGATGAGCACTCCCTACTTGACTCCTTTAAGATTTTGTTTCATTTCAGTCCTGGAGTGTGTATATTTACGGTACCTTCAGAATGTCTTCTACACCTGGGCTGGCCCAACTTTGGTGGCAGCCAACCCATGTCATCCTGTGGACTACCTGTATACATCCACTCAGATAAAGCATCATTATGACCAAGTCAAGGTGAGTTCTCAAGTATCCCTTACACATCATGCATGGAATGAGTCATAGAGGTCAAGAATCCAGGCTGTGTGAGAGGAGTATGTGGTATGACTAATTGGAATGAAGAAATATAGTGCTATATGAGAGATTTTGTATGGCTGGGAATGCAAAGGAAATGAATTATAGAGTGGCATTGTGGGTTAAACATTGTATTTTGAGGTGGTTTGTGCATGTGGAAAGAATTCAGGATGAAGAGTTTACAAGGAGAATGTATGATACCATGATTAAAGGGTTTGGTTTGAGAGGAAGACCACCTGTGACTTGGAGGGAGTACTGAGTACTGGAGGGAGAGAGATGTTGGAAGAATGCATGGAATGGTATATGTGAGGGAGATGTAAGGACAAGGATGAGTGAAGACTCTTTTGCCGTGGCCATCCCCTTGAAGGGAGTTTCTATGGGGAAAAGGGCATCCAAGATGTAGATCGATGAATAGATAGATAGATGAATACATGATTGTTAAACATTTCACCTTCTGAGTTTCGCTTCTCATAGAATGATACTTAGATCTTCTAAAGTTGAGAGCCTATACACAGATTCTAGTGAGCTCTGTGTGTAATTTGGATCAAAAAACTTGACTAAAAGCATTTCTTTAGGCACTCAGTTCTCTGCAACAGCACTAGACCTCTTCCACCCAAACCAGTTTTAACCAACTATCAACCCCCAAATATAGGTGAAATCTTACCCCTGCCTCATACTTCAGCAGCCTCTACTCACAAATCTCCCCATTCCCAAATAATGTAACACTGACAGAACACTTACATACTGAAATAATCCTACAAGCACTAGATAACTACCCTTCCAACTCAGTCATAAATTCCTACCCACTTTCCTTCGACAGACACGAGTCATGTTTTCCCACCTACACATTGGACATCAACCTTCCTTTTACCACCAGAAACACTGTTTCAACATATCAAGGCCCACCATGCAACTGAACACCACAGGAGCCTTGTAAATAATAACAAAATTGATTATAAAATATTCAAAGGTATTGTAAGTTTTTTCAGTCTAAATATCTTTTATAGTAATGCACAGGTTAAATGATAACAGATGTTCTAACCCAAAAGCACTGGAAAAATTTTGAGAATCACATTCCACCAAATGATCATAAAGAAAAGTCAATGAATTTGATGAAAAACAAAGGAGAAAAATATATACATACATCTACCCTAGCCTGAGCCAGGTATCCATTTTATCAGCCAACCCCTAGGGGTAGATGAACAGCTGGGGTGACTGTGGACTGACTGCTGCAACCAGGATTTGAATCTGTGTGGTCGAACCTTGGCAGCCTGTGAATGCGTCTCAGTCAGCAATGCTAACCACTACACCATGGGAGTCCAAAGAATACAAGACATCACTTTTTTCACATAAGTACATAAGTACTCTTGCCAATTCCTGTCCACTCTATCATCGACCTTAGTCCCCAGCATCATGGGGTGCTAAGAATCTCTTGGTTTCTACCTGACTCTACTGCCAGTGAGAGGGAGGGCTCTGGCAGTATTAGTACCAGCCCCTCCCATGACCTTTCCGTCTGTTAGACTTTCCTTTTTTTTATTCAATGTACAAACTTTTGCAGTCTCTTTAGTAACCTCTCCTCAATTGAACACCATCTTCTAGTACCTTCCCAATACCTTTCCTAATATCTTACTTCTGTCTGAGATACAGTTGTCTAATGATGTTCTCACTAGTCCCTTTTTTATATATAGCTATAACTTCCACTCATGATTCCAGTTCAAAGGTGGTATTTGTGTGTATTCCAATGGCAACACACCTGTTGCATGCCTTAAGGATCTTGAGTCCCCAAACTTTAATGTTATGTTGCTCAAAGTCTGTCCCCTTACTGCAACACTTTTCCTCTGTTTTGCCTATTGCTCTCCAAATCCTACAAATTATATATCCTTCTTTGACTATCTAAACTCCTACTGTGAGACTGTGACATCCTCTTACCTGCAGACTGAGATCCTTTACCTTGGGGATTTCAACGTTCACCATAGGGAATGGATAAATTCCACCCAGTGGATGGTGGAGGGATTGAATCCTTCCTGTTCTCCATTCTCAATTATTTAGAGCAAATTATCTCCCACCCTACCCTTATTCCTGATTGCTGTGACCACTCTCGTAGTATTCTGGATTTATTTTTCACCTCTAGTCCATGCTGCTGTAAATACACAATATCACTCTCAATTGGTTCATCAGATCACACTGTCATAAATGTATCTATTCTAACAGCACATCACCTCTGATAGCCCCTTCTAAGCATAAATACTATGACCTCAACAAAGCTGACTGGAATAACTTGCGTAACTTCTTTTCTGACTTTCCTTGGGTAAAGTATTGTCTCCTATGTGGTGATGCTTCTTTCTCCACCAAATGCATAGTAGAGGTTATTCTTGTGGGATTAGAAGCATTTTTCCCTTCTTCCAAGATGACCTCTTCATTCATTTCATGGTTCAGTCGTTCCTGTTCTGAGGCCATTGATGCAAGGGATCAGGCATATCAGGCTTGGAAAAACTCTTCTTCTTCTGGCTTCCATTCAGCTTTTATCACTGCCTGTAATCGCTGAAAGTACATTATCCATGAGGCGAAGTGTTCCTGTATTCAAAATATGTATGAAGAACCTCTCCTCATAATCCACTGATAGGTATTTTTGGTTTTTAGCTAAGGGCATCTCTAACAACTTCTGTAACTCTATCTTTCCTTCACTTTTCTGTTTTGATGGTACTATAGCTGTCTTTCCCATAGACAAAGCAGCTCCATTTGGTTCCTGTTTCTCCTCTAATTTCACCTTGGATGACTCTAACAGTCCTTCACCCACTGATGCTCTGTCATACTAATCCTATATCTCTTCCAGCAATCTCTTTTTAGCCTGTCCGAAAAGTGCTTCTTTCTCTGGACACAAACAAGACTTATGGTCCTGATGGCATCCATTCCCATGTACTGAAAGAGTGTACTGCTGAACTTGCACGTGTGCTTGCCAGCAAGGCTTATGGTCCTGATGGCATCCATTCCCATGTACTGAAAGAGTGTACTGCTGAACTTGCACCTGTGCTTGCCCAACTGTTCCATTTTTATTTAAAAAACAAAGCTTTTCTCACCCCTTTAACTATTGTCCTATTGCTTTGACATCTACCATTTCCATAGTCTTTGAATCCCTCCTCAGCTCCCATATTCTTAAACTCCTCGAAAATCACAGTCTTCTCCCTGATCACCAGTATGGCTTCTGAAGGGCGAAATCCACTAGTGACATTATTTCCTGTCTTCTGAATGTTTGGTTATCATCCCCGAAAGATTTTGGGGAGTCGTGTAGTTGTTCTTGATATATCTAAGGCTTTTGACAGGGTGAGGCATTGGGATCTCATCTCTAAGCTCCCCTCTTTTGGCTTCCCTCCCTCACTTTGCTCCTTCACATCTAGCTTCCTCTTTGGGTGATCTATTTCTGTGATTGTTAATAGATCAGCATCCCCCCTTTTCTCCATCAACCACGGTGTCCCTTAAGGTTCTGTCCTGTCCCCTACACTTTTTCTCCTTCTTTTTCAATGGTTTCCTCTCCACAAATAATCCTATTCACTCAAATGCTGATGACTCAACGCTACATTCATCCACATCCCTCAATTCTGCTCCCTCTTCCCTCACTGGATCTGCATCTCCCCATGACACAGCTTCCTCAGTAAACTCAGACTTGGACAGGATATTTCAGAGGGGTAGACAAAATCTTGTAAAACTGAATGCTTCCAAGACCCAGTTTCTAGACTTGAACAGGATATCTCAGAGGGGTAGACAAAATCTTGGGAAATTTAATGTCTCCAAGACCCAATTTCTACCCATCTCTCTTTTGAAAACTCCTCACAATTCTCTGATCTCCTTTGATGGTTCTGTAGTTCCATCTCTTGACTCAATGAACATACTTGGTATGACTGTAACATCCGCTCTTTCTTGGATTCCCCACATTACAGGAATAACTAAGTCTGCCTCTAAGAAACTAGATTTCCTGTTTAGATGTCGAAACTTCTTCTCTTTGGAACAGTTGCTTCGCTTATACAAGAGATTGATTTGTCCTTGTATGGAGTACTCCTTTCACATTTTGGGTGGTTCTAGCTCTGTATGCTTACTTGACAGCATTGAGTAGAAAGCAGTCTGACTTATAAACTGTCCCAGGCTAACTTCCAGACTTGATCCCCTTGCCTTATGCTGCTATGTTGGTTCACTTTCCCTCTTCTGTAGGTATTACTTTGGTTTCTAGTCACAAGAGCTGGCTGCTTCTGTGCCTCACCACTAGCTAGACCATGCAATAATCGGCAAGCTGCTGTGTCACATGATTATTGTGTGGCCATCGGCAAATCAAGAGTGGGTTGTTTTGGTATCTGCTTCTTCCCCTACACATCAAAGCTGTGGAACTCTTTCCCTTCTCATGTTTTCCTAATAACTATGACCTGGCACATTTCAAAACATAGGTCTTTTACTTCCTCAAAAATTTGTAAATAGTTGGAAGCGGAAGTCAGTCACAGGGTGGGGGAGGGGACGAATGTTCTGGGAGAGTTGAAGAATGTGTGGAAGGCAAGAACGGGATCTCGGAGCTAAAATGGGTATGTCTGAAGGAACACTGGTTCCAATGATGTGATATGGTTGCGAGGCATGGGCTATAGATAGGGTTGTGCGGAGGAGGGTGGATGTGTTGGAAATGAAATGTTTGAGGACAGCATGTGGTGTGAGGTGGTTTGATCGAGTAAGTAATGAAAGTGTAAGAGGGATGTGTGATAATAAAGAGAATGTGGTTGAGAGAGCAGAAGAGGGTGTGTTGAAATGGTGTGGACACATGGAGAGAGTGAGTGAGGAAAGATTGACAAAGAAGATATATGTGTCAGAGGTGGTGGGAAAAAGGAGAAGCGATAGACCAAATTAGAGGTGGAAGGATGGAGTGAAAAAGATTTTGAGCGATCGGGGCCTGAATATACAGGAGAGTGAAAGGCATGCAAGGAATGGAGTGAATTGGAATAATGTGGTATACCAGGGTCGACATGCTGTCAATGGATTGAACCAGGGCATGTGAAGTGTCTGGGGTAAACCATGGAAAGGTCTGCAGGGCCTGGATGTGGAAAGTGAGCTGAGGTTTTAGTTGCATTACACATGACAGCTAGAAACTGAGTGTTAACGAATGTGGCCTTTGTTGTCTTTTCCTAGCGCTACCTTGCTTGCGAAAGGGGGGAGGGGGGTGCCATTCCATGTGTGGCAAAGTGGTGACAGGAATGGTTGAAGGCAGCAAGTATGAGTATGTACATGTGTACATATGTATATGTCTGTGTATATATATGTATGTATATGTTGAAATGTATAGGTATGTATATGTGCATGTGTGGGCGTGTTTGTATATACATGTGTATGTGGGTGGGTTGGGCCATTCTTTCGTCTGTTTCCTTGCGCTACCTTATTAATGCAGGAGACAGTGACAGAGTATAGTGAATAATAGATATATTACATGCATCACATAATTCCCTTGAACAGCAAGGATTTGAACCCCGTACCATTTGCCTGGTTGCTGGGTTTCTTAATCTGTCAGCTATTCTCACCTCTCTTCGGGAAATGACTTCGATTACTAGTAACTGAATACCCTTCATACCACATTCATGAGTATAAGGGTCTCGACCAGTCATGTTCCATCAGGCTCACATTACCCAGTAGTCAGCAGTTTTGCAGAACTTACTAGCGCACGTGGAGGTATATCAACATAAATATAGTGCATATGAATGTGCTTTTTTCATAGAACACATAATGCCCTCCACCAGCAAGGATTCAAACCCCACATCATTTGCATTGTTGCTGGATACGCTAACCACTGGGCTATGCTTACCCCCTAATGTTTTTTTTATATACCTCCACATGTGACATTAAGTTCTGTAACATTGCTGACTACTAGGTAATGTGCAGCTAATGGTACATGAGTGGTCTAGACCCCTTTACTCATGAATGTGAGAGGAAGGGTATTCAATTACTGGTAATAGATTTATCATTTCCCTTTTAGGGACAAGAATAGGTGAGTGGTTAGCATACCCAGCAACTATGCTAATGATGTGGACTTCAAATCCTTGCTGTTGGAGGGCATTATGTGTTCTATGAAAAGTGAGCATTCATATGCACTATATTTGTGCTCATATACCTCCACTTGTGACAGTAAGTTCCGTTAAATTGCTGACTACTGTGTAATGTGAGCCTGATGGACATGACTGGTTTAGACCCCATTGCTCTTGAACGTGAGATGACGGGTATTTGATTACCAGTAATTAAGTAGTCATTTCCCTATTAGTGGTGAGCATCGCCGAGTGGTTAGCATACCCAGCGACCACACAAATGGTATGAGGTTTGAATCTTTGCAGTTGGAGGGTATTATGTTTTCTATGAAAAGTGCACTATATTTGTGTGCATACATTCATACTTGCTTGCCTTCATCCATCGCGGTGGCACCCCACCTCACAGGAAACGGCACTGCTACCTTGTGTCATTGAGATAGCACCAGGAAACAAAGAGAGGCCACATCTGCTCACATCCATACATGAACTGTCACATGTAATGCACTGAAACCACAGCTCCCATTCCACATCCATTCCCCACGGATCTTTTTCATGGATTGACCCAGATGTTTCACTTTCCTTGATTCAATCCATTGATGGCAGGTTGACTGCAGAATATCACATCATTCCAATTTAGTCTGTTCTGTGCATGCCTCTCACCCTCCTGCAGATTCAGGCCCTGATTGCTCAAAATATTTTTCACTCCATCCTTCCACCACCAATTTGGTCTACCAGTTCTCCTTGTTTCCTCCGCCAATGACATATCTATCTTCTTTGTCAACCTTTCCTCACTCAGTCTCTCCATATGTCCAAACCATTTCAACTCACCTTCTGCTCTCTCATCCCCACTCATTTTATTACCATGCATCTCTTACCCTTCCATTATTTACTTGATCAACCACTTCACATAACATGTCCTCAAACATTTAATTTCCAACTCACACACCCTCCTCCACTCAACCTTATTTATAGCCCATGCCTCACAACCATATGATATTGTTGGAACTACTGTTCCTTCAAACATACCCACTTTTGCTGTCCATGGCAAAGTTCTCTCTTTCCACACATTCTTCATCACTCCCTTCCCACCCTATGACTCACTTCATCTTCCATGGTTCCATTTGCTGCCAAGTCCATTCCCAGATATCTAAAACACTTCTTCCTCCAATTTTTCTCCATTCAAACATATATCCCAGCTAACTCGTCCCTCAACCTTGCTGAACCTAATAACCTTATTCACATTTACTCTCAACTTTCTCCTTTCATACTTTTCCAGTTCTCACTTGAATCAGCCACAAGTGCTGTGTCATTGGTGAACTGTCTCACTTCCCAGGCCCTCTCATCCCAACAGACTGCATACTCACCCTTTTCTCCAAAACTTGCATTTACCTCCCCCTCCATCAGCCCCTTGTAAGCATAAATACTGGCCACAACAGAGGTGACTGGAATAATGTATGTAACTTGTTTTCTAACTTTCATCTTTTATTGCTGCCTGTAATTGCTTCAAGCACATTATCCGTGAGGTGAAGCATTCCTTCATTCAAAGGAAGTGCAATAACCTCTCCTCTTCATCCACTGATAGGTCTTCCTGATCTTTAGCTAAGGGAATCTCTAACAACTTCTGTCACTCTACCTTTCCCTCACTTTTCCTTTCTGACAGTACTATAGCTGTCTATCCTATAGACCAAGCATCTCTCTTTGGTTCCCATTTCTCTTCTAACTCCAATGGTTCCCATTTCTCTCCTAACTCCAGTGGTTCCCATTTCTCTTCCAACTCCACCTTGGATGACTCTAACATTCCTTCATCCCCTGATGCTCCTTTTACTAATGCTTTGCCCCTTCCTGTAATCTCTTCAGACTGTCTAAAAGTGCTTCTTTCTCTTGACAAGTAAGGCTTATGTTTGTGATGGCATCCATCTCTGTGTCCTGAAAGAGTTTACCTCTGAACTTGCACCTGTGCTTGCTCTTTTGTTCTGTTTGTTTAAAAAACAAATTTTTCCTCCTTTGAAGCATACATTAATACATCCCATCCCTAAGAAGGGTGACCATTCTGACCCCTCTAACAATCGCCCTATTGCTTTGACATCTATCTTTTCCAAAGTCTTTGAATCCTTCCTCAACTCCCATATTCTTAAACACCTCAAAAACCACATTTTTTACTCTGATCGCCAGTATAGCTTCTGTAAGGTGAGATCCACTGGTGATATTCTTCCCTATCTTACTAATGTTTGGTCACTACCCCTGAAAGATTTTGGGGAGTCATGTTTAGTTGCCCCTGACATATCTAAGGCTTTTGACGTGGTGTGGCATCAGGGTCTCATCCCTAAGCTCCCCCCTTTATGCATCCCTCCCTCACTTTGTTCCTTCATGTTTAGTTCCTCTCTGGCCAGTCTATCTATGTGGATGTCGATGGATCAGCCCCCCCCCCCCTTTTTTTTTTCCTTCATCAACAGCAGTATCCCTCAAAGTTCTGTCTTGTCCCCTACACTTTTTCTCCTTTTTGTCGACATTTTTCTCTCCACAAATGATCCAATACACTCAAACACTGACAGCTCAGCACTGCAGTCAACCACATCCTTCAATTCTGCTCCCTCTTCTCTCACTTGATCTGCATCTCATCTTGACACAGCTTCCTCAGTGTACTCAGACTTGGACAGGATATCTCAGTGGGGTAGACAAAATCTTGTTAAGTTTAATGCTTCCAAGATGTAATTTCTATCCATCTCCCAATAGAAAACTCACAACTCTCATCTCTCCTTTGATGGTTCTGTAATTCTACCTCTTGACTCAGTGAACATACCTGGTATTATTGTAACATCCACTCTTTCTTAGAAACCCCACATTACAGGAATAGCTAAGTCTGCTTCTAAGAAACTGGATGCCCTGTTTAGATGTTGAAACTTATTCTCTTGTGAACAGTTGCTCCGTTTTGTACAAGGGATTGATTCATCCTTGTATGGGGTACTGCTCTCATATTTAGGGTGATTCTAGCTCTGTATGCTTACCTGAGAAAATTGAATTGAAAGTAGTCCAGCTTATAAACTATCCCAGACTAACTTCCAGACTTGATCCCCTTGCTCTATGACACAATGTTGGTTCACTTTCCCTCTTCTATAGGTATGCTTTGGTTTTTGCTCCCAAGAGCAGGCTACTTGTGTGCCCTCATCACTAGCTAGACCTCTCAGTACTCAGCAGTCTGCTGTGTCACTTGATTAATATGTGGCTATCGGCAACTCAAGGGTGGGCTGTTCTGATACCTGCTTCTTTCCCTACACATTGAAGCTTTGGAATGCTACCTTCTCATGTTTTTCCTAATAACTATGACCTGGCACACTTCAAAAGACAGTTTTCTCTTCCTTCAGAATTTGTAAACACTTTCCCTTGTCTTTTCTTTTTCTGTTTTATGATTCTCTCTATATTTCAATTAAGGCCCGGCCTTGATGTGAACTTTTGACTGTGACTTGAGCCTTCAACATAAAACAAATCCATAAAGAAATGAAACAACTATGATGACATTACACACACCTGCCACTGACCAACCTTCACTGGGAATCAGTCACTATCCTCTCTTCCTACTTGTAAACATGCCTTACACCCTTGATAAAAAAAACTTTCACTGCTTCTAGCAGCTTACCTCCTACACTTTATATTCTTAATACCTTCCACAAAGCATCTCTATCAACCCTATCATATGCCTTCTCCAAATCCATAAATGCTACATATAAATTCATCTGTTTTTCTAAGTATTTCTCACACACATTCTTCAAAACAAACACCTGATCCACACATCTTTTACCACTTCTGAAACCACACTGCACATCTCCAATCTGATGCTCTACATATGCCTTCACCCTCTCAGTCAATACCCTCCTACAATTTTCCAGGTGTACTCAACAAACTTATGCCGCTGTAGTTTGAACATTTACCTGCATCCCCCTTTGCCTTTATGAATTGGCACTATACATGCATTCTGCCAATCCTCAGGCACTCCACCATGATTCATACATAGACTGAATTTCCTTCCCATCCAGTCAATAACACAGTCACCTCCTTAATAAATTCAACTGCAGTACCATCCATTCCCACTGCCTAGCTGGATTTCATCTCCTGCAAGACTTTATCCATCTCTTCTCTCTTCACCAATCCACTCTCCCTGACTCTCACTTTGTACACCACCCCAACCAAAGCACTTTTTAATCATCAAAATATAGATCTGACATGCAGTTAGTATATGGAGGCAAATATTTGAAATCAGCCTGGAGGTGGATACAATTGCACAGACAAATGAGGGCTTGCAGTAGCAAATTCATGTATCTCCAGTGCAGTTAACCAAACAACAGAATGCTTGTGGAAGGAGCCTAATTTATGATTGTATTGTTAAGTTGTGTCGGCAATAGATAGTGTGACCAATCATTGTTTCCGTTTTTTTGGTTATACCACAGTCACTGTTTTAGTGTAACAAAAGTTTGGTAACAATTTTATTGGGATAACTTAACAATTATCTGAATGGCACAACTTGTAAATGTCGTTATATCAAGTGTGCTTGAATGAGTTAAGGAACTGGAGTATCTCAAGAAGTCATTTTCAGTAAGTTAATGGTAAAGGAAGCCATATCATACAGCAGTAGGTCTTTAACAGACTTTTTTTGACTATTATATTGATGTGGCCAAAATCACTGGTTAGAGAGAAACAGGTGTGACTTCTAATAACAGAGACAGTATAAACATAATCCAGTTTCTTGCTGAAGTTTGTCTTGCAATCTTTCCAGAGTGGGGTTGACAAACGTGATGCACATGTGTATAGTGTCGCAGGTGTAGCTCATCATCGGCTCACTCATGACCTTGGTTGTACAAATCAAGCTGTTCTTGTGTCTGGAGAAAGCGGAGCTGGAAAGGTAAATCATTGTGTCATTTATGTATCTATTATTTCTCTCCCCAATGGACAGTCTTATGAGCAATTGAGAGAGCACTTGTTTGATAGAAATATGAATAGAATTGTTCCCCTTCATCCATCATTAAGCATATGAGGCTGGAAGATGCTCACCCACTGGAATTAGCAAGTAGACAACATCCTGCTTAGGCATATGAAATCATGGTGTGTACATGAGGTAGTACCAAGCACCCATCTACCCTGATTTTTTACAAACTTGCTGGCATTATGTAGACCTGCTGGCTTATACTTGACATCAGATTTCGGTGTCTTCAGTTTTGTTTCTGGCCTTAAAAGGTGTCACATTAGTGTCACTGACTTTTATTTCAAGGGTTTCCATTAAACTTTTTTTCATACTTGTTTGTCATTTGATTTAGCAAGGTAGTACCAGAAACAGACAAAGAAAAAGACTTATTTGCATACATCAATTCTCCAGGTGTCGTGTAATGCATCAAAACCACAGCCCCCTATCCACAACCAGACCACACATACCTTTCCATGGTTTCCTTCGACTGCTTCATATCCCTGAGTTTGGTCCATTGATAGTAGATCAATCTCTGTATACCACAGCACTCCAGTTTACACTATCTTGTATACACCTTTCGCACTCCTTCATATTCAGGCCCCGAGCACTCATAATCTTATTCACCCCATCCTTCCATCGCCATTTAAGTCTCCCTTTCTCCACACCTCTCTTACACTATTCCTAATGCAATCAGCCCTCCTCACACTGTGTATTGTTCTCAGACATTTCATTTTGAACAGTTTGCCTGCTTCCCTGCTTTCTCATTAGAAGCCCTTGCCCGAATGCCACACAACATTATTATGACTGCTATGCCTTCAAACATACCAAGTTTTGCCCTCCTAGATTGTGACCCCTCTTTCCACACATTCCTGAATGCTCACAGAACTTTCACCCCCTCACACATCCTTTTACTCACCTTTACTTCTATTGTCCCATTTGCTGCCATGTCGACTCCCAGCTATCTAAAACACTTCACTTCCAGACTCAGACACCTGTAGTGTCTCACTCAAATCAGCCACCAGTTCCACCTTATTAGCATATGACTGACACACTTCCCAACTCCCCCTCACCTCCTCCAGAGTGCATTCCTGCCCCACTCTCAGAGATCCTTGCATATACTTTTCTCCACCCTATTCTACAGACAAATTAGACAGCCATGTTAACTTCACACAGCCTTTCTGCTGACTCCACCTTCACCTGGAACTATCCACCTACTCGCACACATGCCTTAATCTCACACACAACTTGATATATAGACATAACTCCTTGCTGCTTCTCATGGCTTTCCTCCCACATTTTATAATTGTAAAACCTTCCAGAAGGCATTTTCAGTCAACCCTTTCATAAGCTTTCTCCAAATCCAGGAATGCCAAATACAAAGCCTTCTGTTTCTCTTTGAATTTCTCATACATATTCTTCAAATCAGTTGCCTGATCTGCACATCCTTTACCACTCCTGAAATCACATTGTTCCTCCCCAGCCTGATGCTTTGTACATACCACCACCCTCTTTGTCACCATTCTTCAATGCAGCTGGCCAGATACACGTAACAAACATTTTATTTATTTCAATTATTATACTTTGTCGCTGTCTCCCGCGTTAGCTAGGTAGTGCAAGGAAACAGATGAAAGAATGGCCCAACCCACCCACATGCACATGTATATACAGACACACCCACATACGCACATATACATACCTATACATTTCAATGTATACATACATATACATACACAGACATATACACATATACGCATGTACATATTCATACTTGCTGTTCTCATCCATTCCCATTGCCACTCTGCCACACTTGAAATGGCACCCCCCTTCCCCCGCGTGTGCGAGGTAGCGCTAGGAAAAGACAACAAATGCCACATTCGTTCACACTCAGTCTCTAGCTATCGTGTGTAATGCACCGAAACCACAGCTCCCTTTCCACATCCAGGTCCCACAAAACTTTCCATGGTTTACCCCAGATACTTCACATGCCCTGGCATGTGAAGCAGTTGAGTAAGGGCAATGAGTTGTGGAACAACAAAGTAAAGTTGCTAGTGAAAGAAAATATGGATGTATGGACAGTATTTACAGGGAAGGAGTGTGAGTGATTGGGAGATGTACAAGAGAAAGCAGCAGGAGGTCAAAAGGAGGGTGCAAGGGCTGAAAAAGAGAGTAAATGAGAGTTGGGGTGTTTAGTATAAACAAACTTCAAGGATAATGAGAACATTTTTTGAAAGAAGGTTAATAGTGTGTTCGAAAGAAAGGGCAACATCAGTGAAGGGGGCTACAGGTAAAGTGGTAACAGGCAGTGATGAGGTGAAGAGGATTTGAAGTGGATACTCTGAAGAACTACTGAATTTGTCTGATATGGATTCAGATGCAGTGCATTTGGGTTGGGGAGGTATTTAAAGGGATAGTGTCATGGAATGTACTTTGCTGAAGAGAGGAAAGGTTGTGAAAGCCTTGTGTAAGATGAAATGTAGCAAGGAGGCTGGAGCTGATTGTATTATACTGGTCTTAATCCTGGTTGCAGCGGTTGGTTCACAGTCAACCTAGCTGTTTGTCCTCCCCTGGGGTTGGTTGATAAAATGGGTACCTGAGTAAGGCTAGGGTGTATGACTTAATATATATAAAAAGAACATTAATGAGATGGCCTTAATAAGGGAATTCATTTGCTCGTACCATCTCAGCTAATATAAAGAAAGTTGTTGACTGGTTATTTAGGATTTTAAGTGTATGCATGGATCATCATGAAGTGCCTGAGGACCGGCATAATGCAAGTACAGTGTCAGTTCATAAAGGCAATGGGGACAAAGGTGAAAGTGTGAATTAAAGAGGCATTTTGTTAAGTGTGAGGTGGCTTGATCGAGTAAGTAATGAAAGGGTAAGAGAGATGTGTGGTAATAGTGTGGTTGAGAGAGCAGAAGAGGGTGCATTGAAATGGTTTGGTCTTATGGAGAGAGTGAGTGAAGAAAGATTGACAAAGAGGATATATGTGTCAGAAGTGGAGGGAATGAGAAGTGGGAGACCAAATTTTTGAGTGGTCGGGGCCTGAACATACAGGATGGTGAAAGGCGTGCAAGGAATAGAGCGAATTGGAACATTATGGTATAACGGGGTCGACTCACTGTCATTGAGTTGAACCAGGGCGTATGAAGTGTCCGGGGTAAACCATGGAAAGTTTTGTGGGGCCTGGATGTGGAAAGGGAGCTGTGGTTTTGGTGCATTACACATGACAGTTAGAGACAAAGTGTGGATGAATGTGGCCTTTGTTGTCTTTTCCTAGTGCTACATCGCATGCATGTGGGGGAGGGGGTGCTGTTTCATGTGTGGAGTGGTGACGGGAATGGATGAAGGCAGCAAGTATGAATATGTACATGTGTATACATGTATATGTCTGTATGTGTATGTATGTATACTTTAAAATGTATAGGTATGTATATGTGCTTGCATGAGCGTTTATGTATATGCATGTGTATGTGGGTGGGTTAGGCCATTCTTTCGTCTGTTTCCTTGCACTACCTTGCTAACGCGGGAGACAGCAACTAAGCATAATAAAAAATAGAAAAAGATATACATAAATGCCCATACCTGCACATATATGTACATATACATAACAACATATATGTATACATACACATACACAGACATATACATATATATACATGTACATATTCATACTTGCCTCCCTTCATCCATTCCTGTCCCTACCCAGTCACACAAGAAATAGCGTTGCTCCCTCACCTCCCTTCAGTGAGGTAGCGCCAGGAAAATAGACAAAAAAGGCCACATTTCTTCACACTCAGTCTTTAGGTGTCATGTGTAATTCACCAAAACCACAGCTCCTTTTCCACGTCCAGGCCCCATAAACCTTTCTAAGGTTTACCCCAGACGTTTCACTTGCCCGGGTTCAGTCCATTGAACAGCATATCTAACCCTGTATACCACACCATTCCAATTCACTCTATTCCTTGCATACCTCTCACCTTTCAGGATGTTCAGGCCCTGATTGCTCAAAATCTTTTTCACTCCATCCTTCCACCTTCAGTTTGCTCTCCTGCTTCTCCTTGTTCCCTTCACCTCTGACACATATATCCTCTTTGTCAATCTTTTCTCACTCATTCTCTCCATATGTCTAAACCATTTCAACATGCTCTCTTCAGCTCTCTTACCCACATTCTTTTTATTTCCACATATCTCTCTTATCCTTTCATTACTTACTTGATCAAACCAACTCTCACCACATATTGTCCTCAAACATTTCATTTTCACCATGTCCACCCCCTCCATACAACCCTATCTATAGCCCATGCCTCACAACCGTATAACATTGCTGAAGCTACTATTCCTTCAGTTAAATCCATTTTTGCTCCAAAATATCGTTATCTCCTTCCACACATTCTTCAAAGCTCCCAGAACCTTCGCCACCTCCCCCACCCTGTGACCCACTTCCACTTCCATGGTTCCACCAGCTGCTAAGTCCACTCCAAGATATCTAAAACACTTTACTTCCCCAAATTTTCTCCATTCAAACTTACATCCCAATTAACTTGTCCCTCAACCCTACTGAACCTAATAGCTTTGCTCTTATTCACATTTACTTTCAACCTTCTCCTCTCACACTTTTCCAAAGTCAATCACCAAGCTCTGCAGTTTCTCACCCGGATCAGCTGCTAGAGCTGTATCATTTGTGAACAACAACTGACTCACTTCCTAATCCCTCTCATCCACAACAGACTGCATACTCGACCCTCTTTCCAAAGTTCTTGCATTTACATCCCTGGCCACTCCATCCATAAATAAATTTAACATCCATGGGGACATCACACACCTTTGCCACAAGCCAACATTCACTGGGGACAAATCACTCTCCTCTCTTCCTACTTGCACACATGCCTTACATCCTTGGTAAAAACTTTTCACTGCTTCTAGCAACTTACCTCCCACACCATATATTCTTAAAACCTTCCACAAAGCATCTTTATCAACCCTGTCACATGCCTTCTCCAGATCCATAAGTGCTGCGTACAAATCCACCTGCTTTTCTAAGTATTTCTCACATACATTCTTCAAAGCAAACACCTGATCCACACATCCTCTACCACTTCTGAAAACCACACTGCTCTTCCCCAGTCTGATGCTCTGTGTATGTCTTCACCCCTCTCAATCAGCACCATTCCCTATACTTTCCCAGGAATACTCAATAAACTTATGCTCACCTTTATCCCTTTTGCCTTTGTAGAATGGCACTATGCATGCATTCTGCCGATCCTCAGGCACTTCACCATGATCCATACATACATTGAATATGCTTACCAACCAATCAACAACACAGTCACCCCCTTTTTTTAATACATTCCACTGCAATACCATCCAAACCTGCCACCTTGCTGGATTTCATCTTCTGCAGAGCTTTCACTACCTCTTCTCTGTTTACCAAACCAGTCTCCCTGACCCCTCTCTCTTCGTACACCACCTTGACCAAAACACCCTATATCTGCCACTCTATTGTCAAACACATTTAACAAACCTTCAAAATACTCACTCCACATCCTATTCACTTCACCACTACCTTTTATTATCTCCCACTTGCCCCCTTCACCGATGCTTCCATTTGTTCTCTTGTCTTATGCAACTTATTTACCTTCTCCCAAAACATCTTTTTATTCTCCCTAAAATTTGATGATACTCTCTCACCCCAACTCTAATTTGACCCCTTTTTCACCTCTTGCACCTTTCTCTTGATATGCTGCTTTCTTTTATACATCTCCCAGTCATTTGCACTACTTCCCTGCAAGTATTGTCCAAACACCTCCCTATTCTCTTTCATTAACAGCCTTACTTCTTCATCCCACCACTCACTACCCTTTCTAATCTACCCACCTCCCACCTTTCTCGAGCCACATGCACCTTTTGTGCAAGCTATCACTGCTTCCCTAAGTACTGCCCATTTCTCACCCACTCCTCTCACATAATTTGCTCTTACCTTTTGCCATTCTACACTGAGTGATGATGATAATGATAATAATTATCATGATAATAATAATAATAATAATAATAATAATAATAATAATAATAATAATAATGCAAGAGTTTTGGAAAGAGGGGCAAGTATGAAGTCTGTTGGGGATGAGAGAGCTTGGGAAGTGAGTCAGTTGTTGTTCGCTGATGATACAGCGCTGGTGGCTGATTCATGTGAGAAACTGCAGAAGCTGGTGACTGAGTTTGGTAAAGTGTGTGGAAGAAGAAAGTTAAGAGTAAATGTGAATAAGAGCAAGGTTATTAGGTACAGTAGGGTTGAGGGTCAAGTCAATTGGGAGGTGAGTTTGAATGGAGAAAAACTGGAGGAAGTGAAGTGTTTTAGATATCTGGGAGTGGATCTGGCAGCGGATGGAACCATGGAAGCGGAAGTGGATCATAGGGTGGGGGAGGGGGCGAAAATTCTGGGGGCCTTGAAGAATGTGTGGAAGTCGAGAACATTATCTCGGAAAGCAAAAATGGGTATGTTTGAAGGAATAGTGGTTCCAAGAATGTTGTATGGTTGCGAGGCGTGGGCTATGGATAGAGTTGTGCGCAGGAGGATGGATGTGCTGGAAATGAGATGTTTGAGGACAATGTGTGGTGTGAGGTGGTTTGATCGAGTGAGTAGCGTAAGGGTAAGAGAGATGTGTGGAAATGAAAAGAGCGTGGTTGAGAGAGCAGAAGAGGGTGTTTTGAAGTGGTTTGGGCACATGGAGAGAATGAGTGAGGAAAGATTGACCAAGAGGATATATGTGTCGGAGGTGGAGGGAACGAGGAGAAGAGGGAGACCAAATTGGAGGTGGAAAGATGGAGTGAAAAAGATTTTGTGTGATCGGGGCCTGAACATGCAGGAGGGTGAAAGGAGGGCAAGGAATAGAGTGAATTGGAGCGATGTGGTATACCGGGGTTGACGTGCTGTCAGTGGATTGAATCAAGGCATGTGAAGCGTCTGGGGTAAACCATGGAAAGCTGTGTAGGTATGTATATTTGCGTGTGTGGACGTATGTATATACATGTGTATGGGGGGGGTTGGGCCATTTCTTTCGTCTGTTTCCTTGCGCTACCTCGCAAACGCGGGAGACAGCGACAAAGTATAATAAAATAAAATAATAATAATAATGATAATAATAATAATAATAATAATGATAATAATAACAATTATAATTATTATTATTTTGCTTTGTCGCTGTCTCCCGCATTTGCGAGGTAGCGCAAGGAAACATACGAAAGAAATGGCCCAACCCACCCCCATACACATGTATATACATACACATCCACACACGCAAATATACATACCGATACATCTCAATGTACACATATATATACACACACAGATATATAAAGATATACACATGTACATAATTCATACTGTCTGCCTTTATTTATTCCCATCGCCACCTCATCACACATGGAATATCATCCCCCTCCCCCCTCATGTGTGCGAGGTAGCGCTAGGAAAAGACAACAAAGGCCCCATTCATTCACACTCAGTCTCTAGCTGTCATGTAATAATGCCCGAAACCACAGCTCCCTTTCCACATCCAGGCCCCATAGAACTTTCCATGGTTTACCCCAGAGGCTTCACATGCCCTGGTTCAATCCTTTGACAGCACGTCGACCCCGGTATACCACATCAATCCAATTCACTCTATTCCTTGCCCGCCTTTCACCCTCCTGCATGTTTAGGCCCCGATCACTCAAATTTATTTTCACTCCATCTTTCCACCTCCAATTTGGTCTCCCACTTCTCCTTGTTCCCTCCACCTCCGACACATATATCCTCTTGGTCAATCTTTCCTCACTCATTCTCTCCATGTGCCCAAACCATTTCAAAACACCCTCTTCTGCTCTCTCAACCATGCTCTTTTTATTTCCATACATCTCTCTTACCCTTATATTACTTACTCGATCAAACCACCTCTCACCATATATTGTCCTCAGACATCTCATTTCCAGCACATCCACCCTCCTGCGCACAAATGTATCCATAGCCCATGCCTCGCAACCATACAACATTGTTGGAACCACTATTCCTTCAAACATACCCATTTTTGCTTTCCGAGATAATGTTCTCGACTTCCAAACATTCTTCAAGGCTCCCAGGATTTTCACCCCCTCCCCCACCCTATGATTCACTAACACTTCCATGGTTCCATCCTCTGCCAGATCCACTCCCAGATATCTAAAACATTTTACTTCCTCCAGTTTCTCTCCATTCAAACTTGCCTCCCAATTGACTTGACCATTGACCCTACTGTACCTAATAACCTTGCTCTTATTCACATTTACTCTTAACTTTCTTCCTTCACACACTTTACCAAACTCAGTCACCAGCTTCTGCAGTTTCTCACATGAATCAGCCACCAGCACTGTATCATCAGCGAACACCAACTGACTCACTTCCCAAGCTTTTTCATCCACAACAGACTGCATACTTGCCCCTCTTTCCAAAACTCTTGTATTCACCTCCCAAACAACCCCATCCATAAACAAATTAAACAACCATGGAGACATCACACATCCCTGCCGCAAACCTACATTCGCTGAGAACCAATCACTTTCCTCTCTTCCTACACGTGCACATGCCTTACATCCTCGATAAAAACTTTTCACTGCTTCTAACAACTTGCCTCCCACACCATATATTCTTAATACCTTCCACAGAGCATCTCTATCAACTCTATCATATGCCTTCTCCAGATCCATAAATGCTACATACAAATCCATTTCCTTTTCTAAGTATTTCTCACATACATTCTTCAAAGCAAACACCTGATCCACACATCCTCTACCACTTCTGAAACCACACTGCTCTACCCCAATCTGATGCTCTGTACATGCCGTCACCATCTCAATCAATGCCCTCTCTTATAATTTACCAGGAATACTCAACAAACTTATACCTATGTAATTTGAGCACTCACTCTTATCCCCTTTGCCTTTGTACAATGGCACTATGCAAGCATTCTGCCAATCCTCAGGCACCTCACCATAAATCATGCATACATTGAATAACCTTACCAATCAGTGAACAATACAGTCACCCCCTCTTTTAATGAAATCCACTGCAATACCATCCAAACCTGCTGCCTTGCCGGCTTTCATCTTCCACAAAGCTTTTACAACCTCTTCTCTGTTTACCAAATCATTTTCCCTAACCCTCTCACTTTGCACACCACCTCAACCAAAACACCCTATATCTGCCACTCTATCATCAAACACATTCAACAAACCTTCAAAATACTCACTCCATCTCCTTCTCACATCACCACTACTTGTTATCACCTCCCCATTAGCCCCCTTCACTGAAGTTCCCATTTGCTCCCTTGTCTTACACACTTTATTTACCTCCTTCCAGAACATCTTTTTATTCTCCCTAAAATTTAATGATACTCTCTCACTCAACTCTCATTTGCCCTCTTTTTCACCTCTTGCATCTTTTTCTTGACCTCCTGCCTCTTTCTTTTATATATCTCTCTCTCATTTGCATTTTTTCCCTGCAAAAATCGTCCAAATGCCTCTCTCTTCTCTTTCACTAATAATCTTACTTCTTCATCCCACCACTCACTACCCTTTCTAATCAACCCACCTCCCACACTTCTCATGCCACAAGCATCTTTTGCGCAAGCCATCACTGCTTCCCTAAATACATCCCATTCCTCCCCCACTCCCCTTACCTCCTTTGTTCTCACCTTTTTCCATTCTGTACTCAGTCTCTCCTGGTACTTCCTCACACAAGTCTCCTTCCCAAGCTCACGTACTCTCACCACCCTCTTCACCCCAACATTCTCTCTTCTTTTCTGAAAACCCCTACAAATCTTCACCTTCGCCTCCACAAGATAATGATCAGACATCCCTCCAGTTGCACCTCTCAGCACATTAACATCCAAAAGTCTCTCTTTCGCGCGCCTGTCAATTAACACATAATTCAATAACGCTCTTTGGCCATCTCTCGTACTTACATACGTATACTTATGTATATCTCGCTTTTTAAACCAGGTATTCCCAATTACCAGTCCTTTTTCAGCACATAAATCTAGAAGCTCCTCACCATTTCCATTTACAACACTGATCACCCCATGTAAGCCAATTATTCCCTCAACTGCCACATTACTCACCTTTGCATTCAAATCACCCAGCATTATAACCCGGTCTTGTGCATCAAAACCACTAACACACTCATTCAGCTGCTCCCAAAACACTTGCCTCTCATGATCTTTCTTCTCATGCCCAGGTGCATATGCACCAATAATCACCCATCTCTCTCCATCAGCTATCAGTTTTACCCATATTAATCTAGAATTTACTTTCTTACGTTCTATCACATACTCCCACAACTCCTGTTTCAGGAGTAGTGCTACTCCTTTCCTTGCTCTTGTCCTCTCACTACCCCCTGACTTTACTCCCAAGACATTCCCAAACCTCTCTTCCCCTTTACCGTTGAGCTTCGTTTCACTCAGAGCCAAAACATCCAGGTTCCTTTCCTCAAACATACTACCTATCTCTCCTTTTTTCACATCTTGGTTACATCCACACACATTTAGACACCCCAATCTGAGCCTTCGAGGAGGATGAGCACTCTCCGCATGATTCCTTCTTCTGTTTCCCATTTTAGAAAGTTGAAATACAAGGAGGGGCGGATTTCTGGCCCCCTGCTCCCATCCCCTAAAGTCGCCTTCTACTACTAATAATGATAGGGGAGAAAGTATACTTCCCACGCATTCCTCACGTGTCGTAGAAGGCGACTAAAGGGGACGGGAGCAGGGGGCTGAAAACCCTCCCCTCCTTGTATTTTAACTTTCTAAAAGGAGAAACAGAAGAAGGAGTCATGCGGGGAGTGCTCATCCTCCTCTAAGGCTCAGATTGGGGTGTCTAAATGTGTGGGGATGTAACCAAGATGAGAAAAAAGGAGAGATAGGTAGTATATTTGAGGAAAGGAACCTGGATGTTTTGGGTCTGAGTGAAACGAAGCTCAAGGGTAAAGGGGAAGAGTGGTTTGGGAATGTTTTGGGAGTTGGTGAGAGGACGAGAGCAAGGGAAGGAGTAGCACTACTCCTGAAACAGGAGTGGTGGGAGTATGTGATAGAGTGTAAGAAAGTAAACTCTAGATTGATATGAGTAAAACTGAAAGTTGATGGAGAGAGATGGGTGATTATTGGTTCATATGCACCTGGGCATGAGAAGAAAGATCATGAGAGGCAAGTGTTTTGGGAGCAGCTGAGTGAATGTGCTAGTAGTTTTGATGCACGAAACCAGTTTATAGTGATGGGTGATTTGAATGCAAAGGTGAGTAATGTGTCAGTTGAGGAAATAATTGGTGTACATGGGGTGTTCAGTGTTGTAAATGGAAATGGTAAAGAGTTTGTACATTTATGTGCTGAAAAAGGACTGGTGATTGGGAATACCTGGTTTAAAAAGAGAGATATACATAAGTATACGTATATAAGTGGAGAGATGGCCAGAGAGCATTATTAGATTATGTGTTAATTGATAGGTGTGCGAAAGAGAGACTTTAGGATGTTAATGTGCTGGGAGGTGCAACTGGAGGGATGTTTGATCATTATCTTGTGGAGACGAAGGTGAAGATTTGTAGAGGTTTTCAGAAAAGAAGAGAGAATGTCGGGATGAAGAGAGTGGTGAGAGTAAGTGAGCTTGGGAAGGAGACTTGTGTGAGGAAGTACCATGAGAGACTGAGTACAGAATGGAAAAAGGTGAGAACAAAGGACGTAAGGGGAGTGAGGGAGGAATGGGGTGTATTTAGGAAGCAGTGATGGCCTGCGCAAAAGATGCTTGTGGCATGAGAAGCGTGGGAGGTGGGCAGATTAGAAAAGATAGTGAGTGGTGGGATGAAGAAGTAAGATTATTAATGAAAGATAAGAGAGAGGCATTTGGATGATTTTTGCAGGTAGATAATGCAAATGACTGGGAGATGTATAAAAGAAAGAGGAAGGAGGTCAAGAGAAAGGTGAATATGCGAAAAGAGGGCAAATGAGAGTTGGGGTGAGAGAGTATCATTAGATTTTAGGGAGAATAAAAAGATGTTTTGGAAGGAGGTAAATAAAGTGCGTAAGACGAGGGAACAAATGGGAACTTCAGTGAAGGGGGCTAATGGGGAGGTGATAACAAGTAGTGGTGATGTGAGAAGGAGATGGAGTGAGTATTTTGAAGGTTTGTTGAATGTGTTTGATGATAAAGTGGCAGATAAAGGGTGTTTTGGTCAAGGTGGTGTGCAAAGTGAAAGGGTTAGGGAGAATGATTTGGTAAGCAGAGAAGAGATAGTAAAAGTTTTGCGGAAGATGAAAGCCGGCAAGGCTGCAGGTTTGGATGGTATTGTAATGAAATTTATTAAAAGAGGGATTGACTGTATTGTTGACTGGTTGGTAAGGTTATTTAATGTATGTATGATTCATGGTGAGATGCATGAGGATTGGTGGAATGCTTGCATAGTGCCATTGTACAGAGGCAAAGGGGATAAAAGTGAGAGCTCAAATTACAGAGGTATAAGTTTGTTGAGTATTCCTGGGCAATTATATGGGAGGGTATTGATTGAGAGGGTGAAGGCATGTACAGAGCATCAGACTGGGGAAGAGCAATGTGGTTTCAGAAGTGGTAGAGGATGTGTGGATCAGGTGTTTGCTTTGAAGAATGTATGTGAGAAATACTTAGAAAAGGAAATGGATTTGTATGTAGCATTTATGGATCTGGAGAAGGCATATGATAGAGATGATAGAGATGCTCTGTGGAAGGTATTAAGAATATATGGTGTGGGAGGCAAGTTGTTAGAAGCAGTGAAAAGTTTTTATCGAGGATGTAAGGCATGTGTATGTGTAGGAAGAGAAGAAAGTGATTAGTTCTCAGCGAATATTGGTTTGCGGCAGGGGTGCGTGATGTCTCCATGGTTGTTTAATTTGTTTATGGATGGGGTTGTTAGGTAGGTGAATGCAAGAGTTTTGGAAAGAGGGGCAAGTCTGCAGTCTGTTGTGGATGAGAGAGCTTGGGAAGTGAGTTAGTTGTTGTTCGCTGATGATACAGCGCTGGTAGCTGATTCGTGTGAGAAACTGCAGAAGCTGGTGACTGAGTTTGGTAAAGTGTGTGAAAGAAGAAAGCTGAGAGTAAATGTAAATAAGAGCAAGGTTATTAGGTTCAGTAGGGTTGAGGGACAAGTCAATTGTGAGGTAAGTTTGAATGGAGAAAAACTGGAGGAAGTGAAGTGTTTTTGATATCTGGGAGTGGATTTAGCAGCGGATGGAACCATGGAAGCGGAAGTGAATCATAGGGTGGGGGAGGGGGCGAAAGTTCTGGGAGCATTGAAGAATGTGTGGAAGTCGAGAACATTATCTCGGAAAGCAAAAATGGCTGTTTTGAAGGAATAGTGGTTCCAACAATGTTATATGGTTGCGAGGTGTGGGCTATAGATAGAGTTGTGCGCAGGAGGGTGGATGTGCTGGAAATGAGATGTTTGAGGACAATATGTGGTGTGAGGTGGTTTGATCGAGTAAGTAATGATAGGGTAAGAGAGATGTGTGGTAATAAAAAGAGTGTGGTTGAGAGAGCAGAAGAGGGTGTTTTGAAATGGTTTGTTCACATAGAGAGAATGAGTGAGGAAAGATTGACCAAGAGGATATATGTGTCTGAGGTGGAGGGATCAAGGAGAAGTGGGAGACCAAATTAGAGGTGGAAAGATGTAGTGAAAAAGATTTTGAGTGATCGGGGCTTGAACATGCAGGAGGGTGGAAGGCGCGCAAGGAATAGGGTGAATTGGAATGATATGGTGTACCGGGGTACACCATGGGGTAAACCATGGAAAGTTCTGTGGGGCCTGGATGTGGAAAGGGAGGTGTGGTTTCGGTGCATTATACATGACAGCTAGAGACTGAGTGTGAATGCATGTGGCCTTTGTTGTCTTTTCCTAGTGCTACCTTGTGCACATGTGGGGGGAGGGGGTTGTTATTTCATGTGTGGCGGGGTGGCAATGGGAATGAATAAAGGCAGACAGTATGAATTATGTACATGTGTATGTATGTATATGTCTGTGTGTATATATATGTATACATTGAGATGTATAGGTATGTATATTTGCGTGTTTGGATGTGTATGTATATACATGTGTATATGGGTGGGTTGGGCCATTCTTTTGTCTGTTTCCTTGCGCTACCTCGCTAACGCAGGAAACAGCAACAAAGTAAAATAAATAAATAAATAAATACATGTATATGCGTGTGTATATAGGTGGGTTTAGCCATTCTTTCATCTGTTTCCTTGCGCTACCTCGCTAATGCGGGAGACAATGACAAAGTATAATAGAGAGAATGAAATAATAATGATAATGATAATGATGATAATAATGATAATTATTAATAATGGTAATAGTAATGTGTATATACATGTATACGTTGAGATGTATAGGTATGTACATTTGCGTGTGTGGACGTGTATGTATATACATGTGTATGTGGATGGGTTGGGCCATTCTTTCGTCTGTTTCCTTGCGCTACCTCGCAAACGTGGGAGACAGCGACAAAGCAAAATAATAATAATAATAATAATAGTAGTAATGAAAATGAAATATTGAGGTTTTATTAGTGTCTGATCATGTCAAAATCTTAAAATTTTCAGAGCCTATTTAGCCTAGGAGGTCACTCGTTAAATGTTATGGCATGCGAGCACATTCCAAAAGATGGGGAGTAATGATATAATATTGACTACAACAGGACTACTTCTAAGGTTATTATGTTTTTGAGTAAATATATACATGATATGTATATGTTCTGTTTGGGATGAATGTTTCAGAACTAAAGGTTCAGCTTAGGATTAAAAAATTTCCATTAGAATTTCTTTTTATCAGGTATGTGGGTCCTCAATAGCTTTGAAATTTAAGGCAAGTATACATTTAATAGAGGTTATAGTTTGATACCCTTCCAGTTCCAATTATCCCTTAATATTGCACTTCTGAAATGCATTTGTGCGAGCAAACATTCTCCATAGTAACTTCCCTGGGCCTATTTGAAGGCAAACCTATTGAGGATCAGGGCCATGTTCTTGACTCTATTAAGTTTTGCAGCACAACAAATGATGCTGTTCTCAAGGCAAATTACTTGTAGGTAAAGAAGGTTCAGAATGATTTTTTAAGTTTATATTCAAGAATATTGACATCACAGTTTGATGTGTAACCATGAGGGTCTTTTCAAGACTGGGAAATGTAGGCAGAAGTTCTTAAGGGAAATTACAATCAGTTGCTTCTCAGAAATCAGTGTGAAGAATCCTTTTCTGAGCACTTGCTTCCAAATTCAAAATGAAGTGCATTAAGATGTAGTAGCAAGTGATGGACAAGGCTTACATTTGCACTGAAGCATACAGCAGCTTGACAAGAAGGCATCATAATTCCTAGTAACTGCCAATCTCACCTCTGGAAAGTCAGTAGACCCTGAAGTCAGAGCCACCTTGTTCACACCAACAGTTCTGGCTATTCTTTTTATTTCCTGCTTTTATTTTGAAGACTCCAGTCAGAGACAAAAGTCAACATCAAGGCCAGGCCTTAATTGAAATATAGAGAATCATGAAAAGGAAAAAGAGAAGGGGAAGTATTTGCAAATTTTGGAGGAAGTGAAAAACCTGTTTTTTGAAATGTGTTTGGTCATAGTTTTTGGAAAAGACATGAAAAAGTAGAAAGTTCCAAAGCTTCGATGTGTGGGAAAGAAGAAAGTATCAAAATGGCCTACCCTTGAGTTAATGATGACCACATAGTAATCATGAGATGTGGCAGCTTGTTGAGTATTGTGTGGTCTAGCTAGTGGTATGGGCGCACAAGCAGCCAGCTCTCGGGAGCAAAAACCAAAATAATACCTATAGAAAAGGGAAAAAGAACAAACATTGCAGCATTGGGCAAGAGGGTCAAGTTTGAAAGTTAGCTTAGGACAGTTTATAAGTCGGATCACTTTCAATTCAACTCTTGTCAAGTAAGGATGCAGAACTAGAACCACCCCAGTTGTGAAAATAGCACTCCATACAAGGACAAATCAGTCCTTTGTACAAAAGGATCAACTGCTCAGAAGAAAAGAAGTTTTGACATCTTAACAGGACACAGTTTCTTAGAGACAGATTTAGCTATACCTGTATTGTGGGGTTTCCCAGAAAGAGTGGATGTTACAGTAATACCAAGTATGTTTATGAGTCAAGATGTTGAATTCCAGAATCCTCAAAGGAGAGATGAGAGTTGTGAGTTTTTGACAGGGATGGGTAGAAAGTGGGTCTTAGAGGCATTAAAGGTTCAGTTTTGTCTGCCCCACTGAGATATCCATCCAAATCTGAGTTTATTAAGGAAGCTGTGTCCAGACGAGATGCAGATCGAGTGAGAGAAGAGGGAGCAGAATTGAAGGATATGGATAATTGCAGTGATCAGTCATCAGCATATAAGTGCATTTGATTATTTGTGGAGGAGAGGAAAATGTTACTTAAAAGGAGAAAAAGTGTAGGGGATGTGATGGAACATTGAAGGACACCGCTTTTGGTGGTGGTGTGTGTGTGTGTGTGTGTGTGTGTGTGTGTGTGTGTGTGTGTGTGTGTGTGTGTGTGTGTATGTTAGGGGGCCTGATCCATTAACAACCACAAAGATAAATCGGCCAGAGAGGAAGCTAGTTATGAAGGAGCAAAATGAGGGAGGGAAGCTTAGAGATGAGACCCCAGTACCACACCGTGTCAAGAGCATCTACACGACTCCAGAATCTTTCAAGGATGACGACCAGATATTATTAAAACAGGAAAGAATATCAGTGGGTCTCACCTAATGGAGGTCATATTGGTGATCAGAGAGAAGACTGTGATCTTCGAGGCATTTAAGGATATGGGCATTGAGGAGGGATTCAAAGATTCTGGAAATGGTAGATGTTAAAGCTATTGGACATAGAGGCTTCAGAACAATCACCCTTCTTAGGGATAGGATGTATCAATGCATGCTTCCAAGGAGAAGGAAAAGTTTCGGTAATCAAATGTAAACGGAACAGATGATCAAGCATAGAAGCAGTTTAGAGGCAAACTCATTCAGTACATTGAAATGGATGCCATCAGGACCATAAGCTATGCTTGTGTCCAGAGAGAGAAGTGCTTTTTGGACAGTTCAAAAAGAGATTACAGGAAGGGGCATAGGGCTAGTAAGGGAGGTATCAAGGGGTAAAGGAATGTTAGAGTTATCCAAGGTGGAGTTAGAGGAGAAACAGGAACCAAAGAGAGTTGCTTTGTTTACGAGAAAGACAGCTATACAACTTTCAGATCAGAAAAATGAAGGGAAGATAGATTGACAGAAGTTGTTATTGATGCCCTTAGCCAAAGACCAGAAAGACCTGTCAGTGAATATGGGCAATGATAAAAGCTGAATGAGAGCCAGAGGAAGGAGAGTTTTTCCAAGCCTGATATGCCTGATCCCTTACCTGAATAGCCTCAGAACAGGAACAGTTGAATCATGGATTGAATGAAAAGATCTTAGAGGAAGAGGGGTAATGCTAACATTCCCTTAACAATAACGTCTACTATGCATTTGGCAGAGACAATCATCACCTCATAAGAGAGGTAGTTTACCTAAGGAAAATCAGAAGAGAAGTTATGTAAGGTCATACTTAAATGAAAGCTTTGTTAGTAATGTCATGAATGTTCTTGCTGCAATGTAGACCTTCCAGAACGATGTTGTACATGTTTGTGGCAAATGTTACTCTTGAAAAACTACATGTGGTGCAGTGATTTCATATTTTTGATCATTCATTCATATATATTTTTGCTTTGTCGCTGTCTCCCGCGTTAGCGAGGTAGTGCAAGGAAACAGACGAAAGAATGGCCCAACCCGCCCACATACACATGTATATACATACATGTCCACAGACGCACAATATACATACCTATACATCTCAATGTATACATATACACACACAGACATATACATATATACACATGTACATAATTCATACTTCTTTCTTTCATACTATTCGCCATTTCCTGCATTAGCAAGGTAGTGTTAAGAACAGAGGACTGGGCCTTTGAGGGAATATCCTCACGTGGCCCCCTTCTCTGTTCCTTCTTTTGGAAAATTAAAAAAAAAAAAATGAGAGGGGAGGATTTCCAGCCCCCCGCTCCCTTCCCTTTTAGTCGCCTTCTACGACACGCAGGGAATATGTGGGAAGTATTCTTTCTCCCCTATCCCCAGGGATAATAATTCATACTGTCTGCCTTTATTTGTTCCCATCGCCACCTCGCCACACATGGAATAACAACCCCCTCCCCCCTCATGTGTGCGAGGTAGCGCTAGGAAAAACACCAAAGGCCCCATTCGTTCACACTCAGTCTCTAGCTGTCATGTAATAATGCACCGAAACCACAGCTCCCTTTCCACATCCAGGCCCCACACACTTTGCATGGTTTACCCCAGACGCTTCACATGCCCTGGTTCAATCATTGACAGCACGTCGACCCCGGTATACCACATCGTTCCAATTCACTCTATTCCTTGCACGCCTTTCACCCTCCTGCATGTTCAGGCCCCGATCACTCAAAATCTTTTTCGCTCCATCTTTCCACCTCCAATTTGGTCTCCCACTTCTCCTCGTTCCCTCCACCTCTGACACATATATCCTCTTGGTCAATCTTTCCTCACTCATTCTCTCCATGTGACCAAACCATTTTAAAACACCCTCTTCTGCTCTCTCAACCACACTCTTTTTATTTCCACACATCTCTCTCACCCTTACATTACTTACTCGATCAAACCACCTCACACCACACATTGTCCTCAAACATCTCATTTCCAGCACATCCACCCTCCTGCGCACAACTCTATCCATAGCCCACACCTCGCAACCATATAACATTGTTGGAACCACTATTCTTTCAAACATACCCATTTTTGCTTTCCGAGATAATGTTCTTGACTTCCAAACATTCTTCAAGGCTCCCAGAATTTTTGCCCCCTCCCCCACCCTATGATTCACTTCCATGGTTCCATCCGCTGTCAGATCCACTCCCAGATATCTAAAACACTTCACTTCCTCCAGCTTTTCTCCATTCAAACTTACCTCCCAATTGACTTGACCCTCAACCGTACTGTATGTAATAACCTTGCTCTTATTCACACTTACTCTTAACTTTCTTCTGTCACACACTTTACCAAACTCAGTCACCAGCTTCTGCAGTTTCTTACATGAATCAGCCACCAGCGCTGTATCATCAGCGAACAACAACTGACTCACTTCCCAAGCTCTCTCATCCTCAACAGACTGCATACTTGCCCCTCTTTCCAAAACTCTTGCATTCACCTCCCTAACAACCCCATCCATAAACAAATTAAACAACCATGGAGACATCACACACCCCTGCCGCAAACCTACATTCACTGAGAACCAATCACTTTCCTCTCTTCCTACACGTACACATGCCTTACATCCTCGATAAAAACTTTTCACTGCTTCTAACAACTTGCCTCCCACACCATATATTCTTAATACCTTCCACAGAGCATCTCTATCAACTCTATCATATGCCTTCTCCAGATCCATAAATGCTACATACAAATCCATTTGTTTTTCTAAGTATTTCTTCCCCAATCTGATGCTCTGTACGTGCTTTCACCCTCTCAATCAATACCCTCCCATATAATTTACCAGGGATACTCAACAAACTTATACCTCTGTAATTTGAGCACTCACTCTTATCCCCTTTGCCTTTCTACAATGGCACTATGCAAGCATTCCGCCAATCCTCAGGCACCTCACTATGAATCATGCATACATTAAATAACCTTACCAACCAGTCAACAATACAGTCACCCCCTTTTTAACAAATTCCATTGCAATGCCATCCAAACCTGCTGCTTTGCCGGCTTTCATCTTCCATAAAGCTTTTACTACCTCTTCTCTATTTACCAAATCATTTTCCCTAACCCTCTCACTTTGCATACCACCTCGACCAAGACACCCCACATCTGCCACTCTATCATCAATCACCTCCCCATTAGCCCCCTTCACTGAAGTTCCCATTTGCTCCCTTGTCTTACGCACTTTATTTACCTCCTTCCAAAACATCTTTTTATTCTCCCTGAAATTTAATTATACTCTCTCACCCCAACTCTCATTTGCACTCTTTTTCACCTGTTGCACCTTTCTCTTGACCTCCTGCCTCTTTCTTTTATACATCTCCCACTCATTTGCATTTTTTCCCTGCAAAAATCGTTCAAATGCCTCTCTCTTCTCTTTCACTAATAATCTTACTTCTTCATCCCACCACTCACTACCTTTTCTAATCGACCCACCTCCCATGCTTCTCATGCCACAAGCATCTTTTGCGCAAGCCATCACTGCTTCCCTAAATACATCCCATTCCTCCCCCACTCCCCTTACCTCCTTTGTTCTCACCTTTTT
This sequence comes from Panulirus ornatus, assembly GCF_036320965.1. Classification (NCBI taxonomy): domain Eukaryota; kingdom Metazoa; phylum Arthropoda; class Malacostraca; order Decapoda; family Palinuridae; genus Panulirus; species Panulirus ornatus. The sequence continues at coordinate 43,721,513 of NC_092240.1, forward strand.
CCATTCGGTACTCAGTCTCTCCTGGTACTTCCTCACACAAGTCTCCTTCTGAAAAACCCCACAAATCTTCACCTTTGCTTCCACAAGATAATGATCAGACATCCCTCCAGTTGCACCTCTCAGCACATTAACATCCAAAAGTCTCTCTTTCGTGCATCTATCAATTAACACGTAATCCAATAACGCTCTCTGGCCATCTCTCCTACTTACATACGTATACTTATGTATATCTCGCTTTTTAAACCAGGTATTCCCAATCACCAGTCCTTTTTCAGCACATAAATCTACAAGCTCTTCACCATTTCCATTTACAACACTGAACACTCCATGTATACCAATTATTCCCTCAACTGCCACATTACTCACCTTTGCATTCAAGTCACCCATCACTATAACCCGGTCTTGTGCATCAAAACCACTAACACACTCATTCAGCCGCTCCCAAAACACTTGCCTCTCATGATCTTTCTTCTCATGCCCAGGTGCATGGAATATTTGACTGGGTAGTGAATGGTGGGATGAAGAAGTAAGATTATTAGTGAAAGAGAAGAGAGGCATTTGGACGATTTTTGCAGGGAAATAATGCAAATGACTGGGAGATGTATAAAAGAAAGAGGCAGAAGGTCAAGAGAAAGGTGCAAGAGGTGAAAAAGAGGGCAAATGAGAGTTGGGGTGAGAGAGTATCATTGAATTTTAGGGAGAATAAAAAGATGTTTTGGAAGGAGGTAAATAAAGTGCGTAAGACAAGGGAACAAATGGGAACTTCAGTGAAGGGGGCTAATGGGGAGGTGAAAATGAGTAGTGGTGATGTGAGAAGGAGATGGAGTAAATATTTTGAAGGTTTGTTGAATGTGTTTGATGATAGAGTGGCAGATATAGGGTGTTTTGGTCGAGGTGGTGTGCAAAGTGAGAGGGTTAGGGAGAATGATTTGGTAAACAGAGAAGAGGTAGTAAAAGCTTTGCAGAAGATGAAAATCGGCAAGGCAGTGGGTTTGGATTTTATTGCAGTGGAATTTGTTAAAAAAGGGGGTGACTGTATTGTTGACTGGTTGGTAAGGTTATTTAATGTGTGTATGACTCATGGTGAGGTGCCTGAGGATCGGCGGAATGCTTGCATAGTGCCATTGTACAAAGGCAAAGGGGGACAAAGGTGGGTGCTCAAATTACAGAGGTATAAGTTTGTTGAGTATTCCTGGTAAATTATACGGGAGGGTATTGATTGAGAGGGTGAAGGCATGTACAGAGCATCAGACTGGGGAAGAGCAGTGTGGTTTCAGAAGTGGTAGAGGATGTGTGGATCAGGTGTTTGCTTTGAAGAAAGTATGTGAGAAATACTTAGAAAAGCAAATGGATTTGTATGTAGCATTTATGGATCTGGAGAAGGCATATGATAGAGTTGATAGAGATGCTCTGTGGAAGGTATTACGAATATATGGTGTGGGAGGCAAGTTGTTAGAAGCAGTGAAAAGTTTTTATCGAGGATATAAGGCATGTGTACGTGTAGGAAGAGAGGAAAGTGATTGGTTCTCAGTGAATGTAGGTTTGCGGCAGGGGTGTGTGATGTCTCCATGGTTGTTTAATTTGTTTATGGATGGGGTAGTTAGGGAAGTAAATGCAAGAGTTTTGGAAAGAGGGGCAAGTATGCAGTCTGTTGTGGATGAGAGAGCTTGGGAAGTGAGTCAGTTGTTGTTCGCTGATGATACAGTGCTGGTGGCTGAGTCATGTGAGAAACTGCAGAAGCTGGTGACTGAGTTTGGTAAAGTGTGTGAAAGAAGAAAGTTAAGAGTAAATGTGAATAAGAGCAAGGTTATTAGGTACAGTAGGGTTGAGGGTCAAGTCTATTGTGAGGTAAGTTTGAATGGAGAAAAACTGGAGGAAGTAAAGTGTTTTAGATATCTGGGAATGGATTTGGCAGTGGATGGAACCATGGAAGTGTTAGTGAATCATAGGGTGGGGGAGGGGGCGAAAATTCTGGGAGCGTTGAAGAGTGTGTGGAAGTCGAGAATATTATCTCGGAAAGCAAAAATGGGTATGTTTGAAGGAATAGTGGTTCCAACAATGTTGTATGGTTGCAAGGGTTGGGCTGTGGATAGAGTTGTGCGCAGGAGGGTGGATGTGCTGGAAATGAGATGTTTGAGGACAATATGAGGTGTGAGGTGGTTTGATCGAGTAAGTAATAATAGGGTAAGAGAGATGTGTGGTAATAAAAAGAGTGTGGTTGAGAGAGCAGAAGAGGGTGTTTTGAAATGGTTTGGTCATATGGAAAGAATGAGTGAGGAAAGATTGACCAAGAGGATATATGTGTCAGAGGTGGAGGGAACGAGGAGAAGTGGGAGACCAAATTGGAGGTGGAAAGATGGAGTGAAAAAGATTTTGAGTGATCAGGGCCTGAACATGCAGGAGGGTGAAAGACGTGCAAGGAATAGAGTGAATTGGAATGATGTGGTATACCGGGGCCGACGTGCTGTCAATGGATTGATCCAGGGCGTGTGAAGCATCTGGGATAAACCATGGAAAGTTGTGTGGGGCCTGGATGTGGAAAGGGAGCTGTAGTTTCGTTGCATTATTACATGACAGCTAGAGACTGAGTGTGAACGAGTGGAGCCTTTGTTGTCTTTTCCTAGCACTACCTCGCAAATATGAGGGGGGAGGGGTTTGTTATTACATGTGTGGCGAAGTGGTGATGGGAATGAATAAAGGCAGACAGCATGAATTATGTACATGTGTATATATGTATATGTCTGTGTGTGTATATATATGCATATGTTGAGATGTATAGGTATGTATATTTGCGTGTGTGGACATGTATGTATATACATGTGTATGTGGGTGGGTTGGTCCATTCTTTCATCTGTTCTGTTTCCTTACGCTACCTCGCTAACGCGGGAGACAGCGACAAAGCAAAATAAATATAAATATTGACTGGGAAGTAATGTAAAATTAGTTCCAAAGCCCTTTTATGTGCTTCATTGAAAAAGTAAACTTATTTGCCAGTGCTGGCATCATAGCACAGCTGTTTTATGCTGAACTAGTGTTACATTGTATTACTAATAGAGCTGCCTCTGGAAAGACTGTGCTGGTGTTTCCATTTGCCTGTGGCTCGTCAAGGGTGAAGCACACAAGGCTAAGAAGAGGCACTGGAGTCTACCTATTATGCCAAGGAGTAAAAGAGATTAGTGATTGAGGGCACTGGCACTAAATGTTAATGGGATGACTGGTGATAGTAAAAGGATGGAGATTGTGGAAAAGTTTAAAAGTAATAGCTTGGATTTGCTGGGAATTGGGGAAACCCATTTCCTTTGGCAGGATGTATGGAGTGTAAATTGAAATGATGAATGCAAGTTATGGGGTATGGACAGGAATGAATGAAAACAATCTGGGAAGAGGGAAAGAAGGACGTGCAATTTTGCTATCACCAAGAGTGTGGGAGGTGTGTTACAGAGCATGGATGTAATGGATCAAGAATAGTGTGAAGGAAAGGAAAGATTAGAATTGTGAAGTATGCATGGATATGTGTATATGTGCCTGTGAATATGAAGACTGTAAAAGGTAAGAATGAAATGAAACTTTTCTGGAGAAATTTGAATGACTGTATAGATGGTTTTGAGATTGAAAGAAGTGTGATCATAATGGGTTATATGATCCTGGAAAGAGGGGCAAGTATGAAGTCTGTTGGGGATGAGAGAGCTTGGGAAGTGAGTCAGTTGTTGTTCGCTGATGATACAGCGCTGGTGGCTGATTCATGTGAGAAACTGCAGAAGCTGGTGACTGAGTTTGGTAAAGTGTGTGGAAGAAGAAAGTTAAGAGTAAATGTGAATAAGAGCAAGGTTATTAGGTACAGTAGGGGTGAGGGTCAAGTCAATTGGGAGGTGAGTTTGAATGGAGAAAAACTGGAGGAAGTGAAGTGTTTTAGATATCTGGGAGTGGATCTGTCAGCGGATGGAACCATGGAAGCGGAAGTGGATCATAGGGTGGGGGAGGGGGCGAAAATTTTTGGGAGCCTTGAAAAATGTGTGGAAGTCGAGAACATTATCTCGGAAAGCAAAAATGGGTATGTTTGAAGGAATAGTGGTTCCAACAATGTTGTATGGTTGCGAGGCGTGGGCTATGGATAGAGATGTGCGCAGGAGGATGGATGTGCTGGAAATGAGATGTTTGAGGACAATGTGTGGTGTGAGGTGGTTTGATCGAGTAAGTAACGTAAGGGTAAGAGAGATGTGTGGAAATAAAAAGAGCGTGGTTGAGAGAGCAGAAGAGGGTGTTTTGAAATGGTTTGGGCACATGGAGAGAATGAGTGAGGAAAGATTGACCAAGAGGATATATGTGTCGGAGGTGGAGGGAACGAGGAGAAGAGGGAGACCAAATTGGAGGTGGAAAGATGGAGTGAAAAAGATTTTGTGTGATCGGGGCCTGAACATGCAGGAGGGTGAAAGGAGGGCAAGGAATAGAGTGAATTGGAGCGATGTGGTATACAGGGGTTGACGTGCTGTCAGTGGATTGAATCAAGGCATGTGAAGCGTCTGGGGTAAACCATGGAAGGCTGTGTAGGTATGTATATTTGCGTGTGTGGACGTATGTACATGTGTATGGGGGGGGTTGGGCCATTTCTTTCGTCTGTTTCCTTGCGCTACCTCGCAAACGCGGGAGACAGCGACAAAGTATGAAAAAAAAATGAATGCAAAAGTGGGATGTGATTAAATTGGCGAGGTATTTTGTATGGGAAGTGCCTCCAGTAAATGAGAATGGGAGTTATCTTGTCAGTGTCTGTGCTGAGAGGGGTTTCTTCCTTTTTTCAGTGCAAGATGATCCACGGGTATACATGGATGAGATTGAGAAAGGCCAAGCTAGGTGCTAGAGTCACGAGAGTATTCTTTGGAGACTGACCATTTCGCAGTTCTTGTGGGGATAAGGATCAGGGAGATGTGGAGGTATGGTGTAAGGAGGAATGGAGAGTAAAAGTGATAGCAAATGAGATGAGTCAGGAAAAATAAAGGGAGGAGTATGAAAGGAAGGGAACTGAAAGTTTAGATGGAAGTGTAGTGAATGTAGGGATGTAGTCATGTGAATGAGGTGTTTAGAATGTTTAGAGATATGGGAATGAAGTGATGATGGATGGAAGAGATTAGAATTGCTGTGGAAGAGAGGAAAAAGGTATATGGTAGATTGCTTGAAATGAATGTCCTTGTGGAAGTTCAGCAAAGGAGGAGGCAAGAATATATAATTTGTAGGTATAATGTTAAGAAGCTGAAAGAGGAAAGCAAAGAAAGAGTAGATAAAGATTTTAGAAAAAAAGTTTTAGGAAAATAAGAAATTGGAGTGGAAGGAGATGAAAAAGGAAAGAGTGGGTGTTAATGTGAGAAGAAAGGATGGGGAGTTCTTGAGTCAAAAGGAGGAAGTGAAAGAAAGATGGAAAAAGTATTTTGAAGAACTGATGATTATGGGAGAAAGAGAGGCAGCAGTTGTTACATGCATGGGTATGGAGGATGGAAGGAAGAAGATACAAATGCAAGGGCCTATGGCAAAAAGGGAGGTAAGAAGGGCAATAATGAGGCTGAAGGTAGGAAAGGCACTAGGATTGGATGAGATTACAGCTGAAATGCTGAAGTATGGAGGAGAAAGTGAGGTAGAGTGGATGCATCTGATGTGTAATTTTGCATGGAAACAAGGTTGTGCCTTAGGATTGGATGAGAGCCATTATTTTTCCTTTATTCAAAAGAAAATGTACGAAGGATATATGTACCAGTTGTAGGGGAATGAGTCTGTTAACAATACCAGGAAAAGTGTGTGCAAGAGTGTTGATTGATAGAGTGATGGAAGTGACTGAATGCAGGATAAGTGAAGAACAAGGGGATTTTAGGAAAGGCAGGGGATGAGTGGATCAGATTTTTGTGGTAAAGATGACCATGTAAAGTTTTTAAGGAAAGGGAAGATGTATGCAGCTTTTATGGAATTGGAGAAAGATTATGATAGAGTTGAGTGGAATGCTTTATGGGATGTCTAAAGGATATATGGGGGTATGGGGACAACTGTTGGATGGTGTGAAAGCTTTTTGTTGAGAAGTAAATGTATGTGTAGAGCTGATGGAGATTTGAGCAAAAGTTTAGGTATACATGTGAGTGTGAGGCAGGACTGTGTGATGCCACTGTGACTTTTTAATATGTATACGGATGGAGTGATAAGAGAGATGAAAGCAGAGCTAGATTAAGGAGGTGCAGAAATGGAGTGTGGCAGTGAGATATGGTGGCAAGTGGCAAGTCTGTTTGCAAGTGATATTGTATTGTTTGCTGAGAGTGCCATTGCAAAAGGTCACAAATGTGTTTAATGATGTGTGTAAGCCTAGATGATTGAATGTAAATGTAATTAAAAGTAAAGTAGGTCTACAAATTTTTTATCTTTTTTCACTCTAAAATTCTGCCATGAAGACTGCTATCCTTTCACCTGCGAGCCGAGATGGATTTCAATGTTTGCCATAAGGAACCATTGAATTCCTCCCATATGAATAGTTGAAGCCCTCATGTTCTCCATTATCAGTGATTTAGAGCATATTATCTCCCCTCCTAACCGTATTCCTGAATGCTGTGACCATCCTGCTAATAATCTGGATCTGTTTTTCACCTCTAGTCCATCCTGCTGTAAGTTCACAATCTCGCCCCTAATTGGTTCATCTGATCACACTCTCATAAATATACCTATTCTAATGGCACCTTCTCCTCCAGCAGCCCCTTCTAAGAGTAAATACTAGCACCTCAACAAAGGCAACTGGAATTACTTATATAACTTCTTTTCTCTTCTGTGGTGATGCTTCTGTCTCTGCCAAATGCATTAGCAGAGGTTATTCTTGCAGGAATGAAAGCATTCATCCCCTCTTCATCAAATCCATGGTTCAACCGTTACTGTTCTGAGGTCATTCATCCAAGGGATCAGGCATATCAGGCCTGGAAAAAGTCGTCTTCCTCATGCTTCCATCCAGCTTTTATAACTGTCTGTAGTCACTGTAAGCACGATATCCATGAGGCTAAGTGGTCCTTTATTCCAAGGAAGTGTGATAACCTCTCCTTTTCATCCACTGATAGGTCTTTCTGGTCTTTTGCTAAGGGAATCTCTATCAACCTCTGTTGCTCTACCTTTCCTCCACTTTTCCGTTCTGACAGTTCTGTAGCTATCTCTTCTGTAAACAAAGCAACTCTCTTTGGTTACCGTTTCTCCTCTAACAACACCTTGGATGACTCTAACGTTCCTTCACCCCTGACGCTCCTCTTGCAAATCATATCACCTTTTCTGTAATCTCTTTTTGAACTGTCTGAAAAGCACATCTCTCTTTGTACTGAAAGAGTGTGCCTCTGAACTTACACCTGTGCTTGACCTTCTGTTCCATTTCTGTTTAAAAACCAAAACTTTTCCTTCTCTCTGGAAGCTTGCATTGATACATCCCATCCCTAAGAAGGGTGGCCATTCTGACCCCTTTAACAATCATCCTATTGGTTTGACATCTACCATTTGCAAAGTCTTTGAAGACCTTCTCAACTATCATATCCTTAGACACCTCAGTAATCACAGTCGTCTATCTGATCACCAGTATGGTTTCAGTAAGGTGAAATTCACTGGTGATATTCTTTCCTACCTTATAAATGTCTGGTCATCATCCCTGAAAGATTTTGGGGAGTCATGTGTAGATGCCCTTGATATATCCAAAGCTTTTGCTTGGATGTACCATTGGGATGTCATCTCTAAACAACCCCCTTTTGGCTTCTCTCCCTCACTTTGCTCCTTCATATATAGCTTCCTCTCTGGCCAATATATCTTTGTGGTTATTGATGGATAGGAAATCCTCTTTTTCTCCATCAACGGCAGTGTCCCTCAAAGCTCTGTTCTGTCCCCAATACTTTTTCTCCTTTTTTTTCAACAATTTCCTCTCCTCCACAAATAATTAAATGCACTCATAAGCTGTCGACTCAACATTACATTCATCCACATTCTTCGGTTCTGTTCCCTCTTCTCTTACTCGATCTACATCTCATCTGACACAGCTTCCTCAGTAAACTCAGACTTGGACAGGATATCTCAGTGGGGTAGACAAAACCTTAAGTTTAATGCCTCTAAGACCCAGTTTCTACCCATCTCTCTCTTGAAAACTCCTCACATCTCTTATATCTCCTTTGACAGTTCTGTAATACCACCTCTTGACTCAATGAACATACTTGGTATTACTGTAACTTCACTCTTTTTAGGGAACCCTACATTGTGGAAATAGCTAAGTCTGTCTCTGAGAAACTGAGTGTCCTGTTTAGGTGTCAAAACTTTTCTTCTGAGCAGTTGCTCCATTTATACAAGGGGTTGATTCATCCTTGTGTGGAGTACTGCTCTCACATCTGTGGTGGTTCTAGCTCTGCATCATTAATTGACAGAATTGTGACTTGTACAATGTCCCAAGCTAGCTTCCAAACTTCACCCTCTTACCCTATGCCACAATGATGATTCACTTTCCCTCTTCTATAGGTATTTCTTTGATTTTTGTTCCCAAGAGCTGGCTGCTTGTGTGCCCCCACCACTGGCTAAACCATGCAATACTCAACAAGCTGCTGCATCTCATGATTAATATGTGGTCATCAGCAACTCAAGGGGAGGCAGTTTTCATAACTGCTTCTTTCTCTACACCTCGAAGCTTTGGAACTCTCTACCTTTTCATGTCTTTCCCAGTAACTATGACTTGGTAGATTTTATGAGAGGGTTTTCACATACTCCAAAATTTGTAAATACTTTCTCTTGCATTTTCTTTTTTCATTTCATAATTTTTTCTCTATTTCAATTAAAGCCCTGCTTTAACATGGACTTTTGTCTGTGACAGGAGCCATCAACATTAAAAAAAGGGTACATATTTAAACTTGCTAACCTTCATTGATTTCCCATGCCACCCCACCCCACAGGAAACGGTACAAATACTTGAGGGAAATGAAAAAGAGAACATATATGTTCTCTCTCCTTCCTTCGCACCTGATCTCTTCCCCGTGTTCGTGAGGTAGTGCCAGGAAACAAAAAAAGAAAGCCCACATACGCTCACACTTATTATCTAGCTGTTGATTGTAATGCACCAAAACCACAGTTCCCTAACCACATTCAGGCCCCAAAGACCTTTCCATGGTTACTACAGACGCTTTTGGTGCATTTCACTCTATTCCGTGCTTGCCTACCATTTCAACACCCTATGCCCTCTCAACCACTTTTTTTTTATAGCCACACATCTTTCTTACCATCTCACACCTAATATTGTTCTTGGATATTTAATTTCCATCACATCCACCCATCTCTGTACAACCCTGTCTATAGCCCATGCCTTGCAACCATATCATGATGGAACTACTAATTCTTCAAGCATACACAATTTTGCTTTCCGAGATATAGCTCTCTCTTTCCACACATTCTTCATTGCTCCCAGGACCTTCACCCACTTCCCCATCCTATGACTCACTTCTGCTTCCATGGTTCCATTCGCTGTAATGTCCACTGCCAGATATCTAAAACACTTCACTTCCTAAAATATTTCTCCATTCAAACTTGCATCCCAGTTAACTTGGTCCCTTGACCCTGCTGAACCTAATAACTTCGTTCTCATTCACATTTACTCTCAACTTTCTCCTTTAACACACTTTCCCAAACTCAGTCACTAACTTTTGCAGTTTCTCACTTGAATCAGCCAACAGTGTTGTATCATTGGTGAATAACAACCGACTCACTTCCCAGGCTCTCTCATCCCCAATAGATTGCATACTTGCCCCTCTTTCCAAAACTCTTGCATTTACCTCCCTAACCACCCCATCTACAAACAAATTAAACAAACATGGGGAGCTCACACATCCATGCCGCAGACCGACCTTCACTAGGAACCGATTACTTTCCTCTTCCTACTCGTTCGTATCCCGTACACCCTTGGAAAAACTTCTCACTGGCTCTAGCAGCTTACCTCCTACACTATACATTATTAAGACCTTCCACAAAGCAACCCTATTGCATACCTTCCTCAGATCCATAAATGCCACATACAGATTCATCTGTTTCTTTGAGTATTTCTCACACACATTCTTCAAAGCAAACACCTGATCCACACATCCTTTACCACTTTTGAAACCACACTGCTCCTCCCCAGTCTAATGCTCTGTACATGCCTTCACCCTCAGTCAAAACCCTTCTATACAATTTTCCAGGAATACTCAACAAACATATACCTTTGTAGTTTGAACACTCACCTTTATCCCCTTTGCCTTTGTACAATGGCACTATGCATGCATTTCGCCAATCCTCAGGCATTTCACCATGATCCATACTTACATTGAATATCCTTACCAACCAATCAACAGCACAGTCACCCACTTTTTTAATAAATTCCACTACAATACCATCCCAACCCACCACCTTGCCAGCTTTCATCCTCCACAAAGCTTTCACTGCCTCTTCTCTCTTTACCAAACCACTCTTCCTGACCCCTCTCACGTCGCACACCACCCCGACCAAAACACCCTATATCTGCCACTCTAATCCAACACTTTCAACAAACCTTCAAAATTCTCACTCAGTGTCCTCACTTCATTATTATTTGTTATTACCTCCCCATTTGCCCCCTCCACCGATGTTCCCATTTGTTCTCTTGTCTTACGCACTCTATTTACCTCCTTCCAAAACATCTTTTTCTTCTCTCTAAATGTTAATGATACTCTCTCACCCCAACTGTCATTTCCCTCTTTTTTACCTCTTGCTCCTTTCTCTTGACCTTCTGCCACTTTCTTTTATACATTTCCCAGTCATTTGCATTACTTCCTACAAAAATCATGGAAATGCCTCTCTCTCCTCTTTCACTAATAATCTTACTTCTTCTCACCACTCACTACCCTTTCTAATCTGCCCACCTCCCATCTTTTTCATGCCACAAGCATCTTTTGCGCAAGCCATCACTGCTTCCCAAAATACATCCCATTCCTCCCCTACTCCCCTTACGTCATTGGCTCTCACCTTTTGCCATTCTGCACTCTTTCTCTCCTGGTATTTCCTCACACACACATCTATCCAAGCTCACTTACTGTCACCACTCTCTTCTCCCCAAAATTCTCTCTTCTTTTCTGAAAACCTCAACAAATCTTCACCTTAGCCTCCACAAGATAGCGATCAGGCAACCCTCCAGATGCCCATCTCCACATACTAACATCCAAAAGTCTCTTTTACATGCCTATCAATTAAGACAATCCAGTAAACCCTCTGGCCATCTTATGTAAAAATCTCTTTTTAAACCAGGTATTCCCAGTCACCAGTCTTGGTTACATCCACACACATTTAGACAGTCTGAGCCTTTGAGGAGGATGAGCAATCCCTGCTTGACTCTTTCTGCTTCACCTTTTAGAAATTTAAATATAAGGAGGGGTGGGTTTCCAGCCCACTGCTCCCACCCCTTTCAGTCACCTTCTACGACATGCAGGGAATACATAGGAAGTATTCTTTCTCCCATATCCCCAGGGATATTATTATTATCAGTATTATTATTATTTATTTATTATACTTTGTCACTGTCTCCCGCATAAGCTAAGTAGCCCCAGGAAACAGACAAAAGAATGGCTCAACCCACCCTTATACACATATATATACAGACACGCACATTATACATACCTATACATCTCAACGTATACATATATACACACAAACAGACATATACATTTATACACATGTACATAATCCATACTGTCTGCCCTTATTCATTCCCATTGCCACCCTGCCACACATGAAATGTCAACCCCCACCCCCTGCATGTGCACGAGGTAGCGCTAGGAAAAGACATGAAAGGCCACATTCATTCATACTCAATTTCTAGATGTCATGTATAATGCACCGAAACCACAGCTCCCTTTCCACATCTAGGCCCCATGGCTTTCCATGGATTACCCCAGATGCTTCACATGCCCTGGTTCAATCCATTGACAGCACATCGACCCCGGTATACCTCATCGTTCCAATTCACTCTACTCCTTTCACGCTTTTCACCCTCTTACATGTTCAGGCCCCGATCATTCAAAATCTTTTTCACTCCATCCTTCCACCTCCAATTTGGTCTCCCACTTCTCCTCGTTCCCTCCACCTCTGACACATATATTCTCTTTGTCAGTCTTTCCTCACTCATTCTCTCCATGTGACCAAACCGTTTCAAAACATCCTCTTCTGCTCTCTCAGCCACACTCTTTTTTATTACCACACATCTCTTATACCTTCTCATTACTTACTCAGTCAAACCTCACACCACATATTGTCCTCAAACATCTCATTTCCAACACATCCACCCTCCTCCACACAACTCGATCTATAGCCCACGCCTCACAACCATATAACATAGTGGAAACCACTATTCCTTCAAACATACCCATATTTGCTTTCCGAGATGATGCTCTCGCCTTCCACACATTTTTCACCGCTCCCAGAACTTTCGCCCCCTTCCCCACCCTGTGACTCACTTCCGCATCCATGGTTCCATCCGCTGCCAAATCCACTCCCAGATATCTAAAACACTTCACTTCGTCTAGTTTTTCTCCATTAAAACTTACCTCCCAGTTGACTTGTCCCTCAACCCTACTGTACCTAGTAATCTTTCTCTTATTCACATTTACTCTCAGCTTTCTTTTTTCACACACTTTACCAAACTCAGTCACCAGCTTCTGCAGTTTCTTACCTGATTCAGCCACCAGCGCTGTATCATTAACGAACAACAACTGACTCACTTCCCAAGCCCTCTCATCCACAACAGACAGCATACTTGCCTCCCTCTCCAAAAATTTTGCATTCACTTCCTTAACAACCCCATCCATAAACAAATTAAACAACCATTGAGATATCATGCACACCTGCTGCGAACCGACATTCACTGAGAACCAATCTTTTTCCTCTCTTCCTACTCTTACACGTGCCTTACATCCTCGATAAAAACTCTTCACTGCTTCTAGCAGCTTGCCTCCCACACCATATATTCTTAATACCTTCCACAGAGCATCTCTATCAACTCTATCATATGCCTTCTCCAGATCCATAAATGCCACATACAAATCCATTTGCCTTTCTAAGTATTTCTCACATACATTCTTCAAAGCAAACACCTGATCCACACATCCTCTACCACTTCTGAAACCACACTGCTCTTCCCCAATCTGATGCTCTGTACATACTTTCACCCTCTCAATCAATACCCTCCCATATAATTTCCCAGGAATACTCAACAAACTTATGCCTCTGTAATTTGAGTACTCACCTTTATCCCCTTTGTCTTTGTACAATGGCACTATGCATGCTTTCTGCCAATCCTCAGGCACCTCACCATGAATCATACATACATTAAATATCCTTACCAACCAGTCAACAACACAGTCACCCCCATTTTTTAATAAATTCCACTGCAATACTATCCATACCTGCTGCATTGCCGACTTTCATCTTCTGCAAAGCTTTTACTACCTCTTCTCTGTTTACCAAATCATTTTCCCTAACCCTCTCACTTTGCACACCACCTCGACCAAAACACCCTATATCTGCCACTCTATCATCTAACACATTCAACAAACCTTCAAAATACTCACTCCATCTCCTAACATCACCACTACTTGTTATTACCTCCCCTTTAGCCCCCTTCACTGATGTTCCCATTTGTTCTCTTGTCTTACACACTTTATTTACCTCCTTCCAGAACATCTTTTTAATCTCCCTAAAATTTAATGATAGTCTCTCACCCCAACTCTCATTTGCCCTCTTTTTCACCTCTTCCACCTTTCTCTTGACCTCCTGCCTTTTTCTTTTATACATCTCCCAGTCATTTGCACTATTTTCCTGCAGAAATTGTTCAAATGCCTCTCTCTTCTCTTTCACTAATAATCTTACCTTCTTCATCCCACCGCTCTACCCTTTCTAATCTGCCCTCCTCCCATGCTTCTAATTCCACAAGCATCTTTTGCGCAAGCCATCACTGCTTCCCTAAATACATCCCATTCCTCCCCCACTCCCCTTACGTCCTTTGCTCCCATCTTTTTCCATTCTGCACTCAGTCTCTCCTGGTACTTTCTCACACAAGTCTCCTTCCCAAGCTCACTTAGTCTCACCACTCTCTTCATCCCAACATTCTCTCTTCTTTTTTGAAAACCTCTACAAATCTTCACCTTCGCGTCCACAAGATAATGATCAGACATCCCTTCAGTTGCACCTCTCAGCACATTAACATCCAAAAGTCTCTCTTTCACGTGCCAATTAATTAACACGTAATCCAATATCCCTCTCTGACCATCTCTTCTACTTACATACGTTTACTTATGTATATGTCTCTTTTTAAACCAGGTATTCCCAATCACCAGTCCTTTTTCAGCACACAAATCTACATTTCCATTTACAACACTGAACACCCCATGTACACCAATTATTCCCTCAACTGCCACATTACTCACCTTTGCATTGAAATCACCCATCACTAATACCTGGTCTCATGCATCAAAACTACTAACACACTCACTTAGCTGCTCCCAAAACACTTGCCTCTCATGATCTTTCGTCTCATGCCTGGGTGCATAGGCACCAGTAACCACCAATCTCTCGCCATCCACTTTCAGTTTTACCCATATCAATCTAGAGTTTACTTTCTTGCACTCATTCTCATACTCCCACTACTCCTGTCTCAGGAGTAGTGCTACTCCTTCCCTTGCTCTTGTCCTCTCACCAACCAACTTTACTCCCAAAACATTCCCAAACCACTCTTCCCCTTTACCCTTGAGCTTCGTTTCAATCAGCGCCAAAACATCCAGGTTCCTTTCCTCAAACATTCTACCTAACTCTCCTTTTTTCTCATCTTGGTTACATCTACACATATTTAGACACCCCAATCTGAGCCTTCGAGGAGGATGAGCACTCCCCACGTGACTCCTTCTTCTGTTTCTCCTTTTAGAAAGTTAAAATACAAGGAGGGGAGGGTTTCCAGCCCCTAACTCCTGTCCCCTTTAGTCGCCTTCTACGACATGTGAGAATGCGTGGGAAGTATTTTTTCTCCCCTATCCCCAAGGATTATAATTATTATTATTATTATTATTATTATTTTTATTATTATTTTTTTTTTTTTGCTTTGTCGCTGTCTCCCGTGTTTGCGAGGTAGCGCAAGGAAACAGACGAAAGAAATGGCCCAACCCACCCCCATACACATGTATATACATACACGTCCACACACGCAAATATACATACCCATACATCTCAATGTACACATATATATACACACACAGACACATACATATATACCCATGCACACAATTCACACTGTCTCCCTTTATTCATTTCCATCGCCACCTCGCCACACATGGAATACCATCCCCCTCCCCCCTCATGTGTGCGAGGTAGCGCTAGGAAAAGACAACAAAGGCCCCATTTGTTCACACTCGGTCTCTAGCTGTCATGCAATAATGCCCAAAACCACAGCTCCCTTTCCACGTCCAGGCCCCACACGACTTTCCATGGTTTACCCCAGATGCTTCACATGCCCTGATTCAATCCACTGACAGCACATCAACCCCGGTATACCACATCATTCCAATTCACTCTATTCCTTGCCCGCCTTTCACCCTCCTGCATGTTCAGGCCCTGATCACTCAAAATCTTTTTCACTCCATCTTTCCACCTCCAATTTGGTCTCCCACTTCTCCTTGTTCCCTCCACCTCCGACACATCTATCCTCTTGGCTAATCTTTCCTCACTCATTCTCTCCATGTGCCCAAACCATTTCAAAACACCCTCTTCTGCTCTCTCAACCACGCTCTTATTATTTCGACACATCTCTCTTACCCTTACATTACTTACTCGATCAAACCACCTCACACCACACATTGTCCTCAAACATCTCATTTCCAGCACATCCACCCTCCTGCGCACCACTCTATCCATAGCCCACGCCTCGCAACCATACAACATTGTTGGAACCACTATTCCTTCAAACATACCCATTTTTGCTTTCCGAGATAATGTTCTTGACTTCCACACATTCTTCAAGGCTCCCAGGATTTTTGCCCCCTCCCCCACCCTATGATTCACTTCCTCTTCCATGGTTCCATCTGCTGCCAGATCCACTCCCAGATATCTAAAACACTTTACTTCCTCCGGTTTTTCTCCATTCAAACTTACCTCCCGATTGACGTGACCCTCAACCCTACTGTACCTAATAACCTTGCTCTTATTCACATTTACTCTTAACTTTCTTCTTTCACACACTTTACCAAACTCAGTCACCAGCTTCTGCAGTTTCTCACATGAATCAGCCACCAGTGCTGTATCATCAGCGAACAACAACTGACTCACTTCCCAAGCTCTCTCATCCACAACAGACTGCATACTTGCCCCTCTTTCCAAAACCCTTGCATTCACCTCCCTAACAACCCCATCCATAAACAAATTAAACAACCATGGAGACATCACACACCCCTGCCGCAAACCTACATTCACTGAGAACCAATCACTTTCCTCTCTTCCTACACGTACACATGCCTTACATCCTCGATAAAAACTTTTCACTGCTTCTAACAACTTGCCTCCCACACCATATATTCTTAATACCTTCCACAGAGCATCTCTATCAACTCTTATCATATGCCTTCTCCAGATCCATAAATGCTACATACAAATCCATTTGCTTTTCTAAGTATTTCTCACATACATTCTTCAAAGCAAACACCTGATCCACACATCCTCTACCACTTCTGAAACCACACTGCTCTTCCCCAATCTGATGCTCTGTACATGCCTTCACCCTCCCAATCAATACCCTCCCATATAATTTACCAGGAATACTCAACAAACTTATACCTCTGTAAATATAAATATAAAATATAAAGATATTATTATTATTATTATTATTATTATTATTATTATTATTATTATTATTATTATTATTATTATTATTGTTATTATCATTATTATACTTAATTGCTGTTTCCTGTGTCAGCAAGGTAGCTCAAGGAAGCAGACGAAAGAATGGCCCAACCCACCCACATGCACATGTATATACATACACATCCACACAAGCACATATGCATAATTATACATTTCAATGTATACATATATATACATACACAGACAGATGCATATATACACATGTACATAATTCATACTTGCTGCATCCATCCATTCCTGTCACTACACCGCCACTCAGGAAACAGCATCCCCCCTCAATGAGGTAGCGCAAGGAAAAGACAAAAGGGCCACATTTGTTCACACTTAGTCTCTAGCTGTCATGTATAATGCACCGAAACCATAGCTCCCTTTCCACATCCAGGCCCCAGAGACCCATGGTTTACCCCAGACACTTCACATGCCCTGGTTCAGTCCATTGACAGCATGTCGACCCCAGTATACCACATTGTACCAATTCACTCTATTCCTTGCATGCCTTTCACCCTCCTGTATGTTCAGGCCCTGATCGCTCAGAATCTTTTTCACTCCATCCTTCCACCTCAAATTTGTTCTCCCGCTTCTTCTTCCCTCCACCTCTTACACATATATCCTCTTTGCCAATCTTTCCTCGTTCTCTCCATGTGTCCAAACCATTTCAGTACTCCCTTTTCTGCTCTCTCAACCACACTTTTTATTACATTTTTATTACATCCCTCTTACCTTTTCATTACTTACTCGATCAAACCACCTCATACCACATATTGTCCTCAAACATTTCACTTCCAACACATCCACCCTCCTCCGTACAACCCTATCTATGGCCCATGCGTCGCAACCATATCACATCATTGGAACCAGTGTTCCTTCAAGACATACCCATTTTAACTCTCTGAGATCACGTTCTCGCCTTCCACTCATTCTTCAGCTCTCCCAGAACATTTGTCCCCTCCCTTACCCTGTGACTGACTTCTGCTTCCATGGTTCCCTCTTACCTTTTCATTACTTACTCGATCAAACCACCTCATACCACGTATTGTCCTCAAACATTTCACTTCCAACACATCCACCCTCCTCCGTACAACCCTATCTATGGCCCATGCGTCGCAACCATATCACATCATTGGAACCAGTGTTCCTTCAAGACATACCCATTTTAACTCTCTGAGATCACGTTCTCGCCTTCCACTCATTCTTCAGCTCTCCCAGAACATTTGTCCCCTCCCTTACCCTGTGACTGACTTCTGCTTCCATGGTTCCCTCTTACCTTTTCATTACTTACTCGATCAAACCACCTCATACCACATATTGTCCTCAAACATTTCACTTCCAACACATCCACCCTCCTCCGTACAACCCTATCTATGGCCCATGCGTCGCAACCATATCACATCATTGGAACCAGTGTTCCTTCAAGACATACCCATTTTAACTCTCCGAGATCACGTTCTCGCCTTCCACTCATTCTTCAGCTCTCCCAGAACATTTGTCCCCTCCCTTACCCTGTGACTGACTTCTGCTTCCATGGTTCCATCCACTGCTAAGCCCACTCCAGATATCTAAAGCACTTAACTTCCTCCAGTTTTTCTTCATTCAAAAGTACCTCCCAATTGACTTGTCCCTCAACCTTACAGAACCTAATAACTGTGCTTTTATTCACATTTGCTCTCAACTTTGTCCTTGCGCACAGTTTACCAAACTCAGTCACCAACCTCTGCAGTTTCTCACCCAAATCAGCTTCCAACGCTGTATCATCAGCGAACAACTACTGACTCACTTCTCAGGCCCTCTCATCTACAACAGACTGGATACTTGCCCCTCTCTCCAAAGCTCTTGCATTCACCTCTCTAATCAACCCATCCACAAAAAAGTTAAACAACCTTGGGGACATCACGCACCCCTGCCATAAACTGACATTCGCTGGGAACCAATCACTTTCCTCTTTTCCTACTCATACACATGCCTTACATCCTTGGTAAAACTTTTCACTGCTTCAAGCAACTTCCCTCCCACACCATATACCCTTAAAACCTTCTACAATGCATCTCTATCAACCCTATCATATGTCTACTCCAGATCCATAAATGCTACATACAAATCCATTTGTTTTTTAAGTATATCTCATACTTTCTTCAAAGTAAACACCTGATCCACACATCCTCTACCAATTCTGAAACCACACTGCTCTTCCCCAATCTAATGCTCTGTACACACCTTTACCCTCTCAAGCAATAACCTCCCATATAGTATCCCAGGAATACTCAACAACTTGTGCCTATGTAATTTGAACACTCACCTTTATCCCCTTTGCCTTTGTATAATGGCACTATACATGCACTCCACCAATTCTCAGGCACTTCACCATGATCCATACATACATTGAATATCCTTACCAACCAATCAACATCACTGTCACCCCCTTTCTTATTGAATTCAACTGCAATACCATCCAAACCCGCCGCCTTTCGGGATTTCATATTCTGCTAAGCTTTCACCACCTTTTTTCTCTTTACCAAACCAGTCTCCCTGACTCTCTTACTTCCAACACCACCCTGAAGTGAATACCCTATATCTGCTATTCTATAATCAAACACATTAAACAAACCTTCAGAATACTCTCTCTATCTCCTTCTCACTTCTTCGCTACTTGTTATTACCTTCCAATTTGCCCTCTTCACTGGTTCCCTTTTGTCTTTCTGTCTTACGCACTTTATTTACCTTTTTCCAAAACATCTTTTTATTCTTCCTAGAATTTAATGATACTCACCCCAATTCTCATTTGCCCTTTTATTCACTTCTTGCACCTTTCTCTTGACCTCCTGCTTCTTTCTTTTATACATCTCCCAGTCATTTGCACTACTTCCCTGCAAGAATCGTTGAAACGTCTATCTCTTCTTTTAAACTAACTTCCTTACTTCTTTCCATCACTTACTACCCTTTCCAATCTGCCCACCTTCTACCTTTCTCATGCCATGTGTATCTTTTGCACATGCTATCACTGCTCCCATAAATTCATCCTATTTCTTCCCTGCTCCCCTCACTTTATTTACTCTCATTTTTTGCCATTCTTCAATCAGTCTCTCCTGGTATTTCTTCTCACATGTCTCCTTTCCAAGCTCACTTACACTTATCATTTTCTTCTCCCCAACACTCCTCTTTATGAAAACCTCTACAGATATTCACCTTTGCCTTAACAAAACAGCGATCAAACATCCCACCAGCCTGCCAGACTCAGCACATTTATTTCCAAAAGTCTCTCTTTTACACGTCTGTCAGTTGACACTTAATTTAATAATACCCTTTGACCGTCTCTCCTATTTACATAAGTATTCTTATGTGAGAGGGTGAAGGCATGTACAGAGCATCAGATTGGGGAAGAGCAGTGTGGTTTCAGAAGTGGTAGAGGATGTGTGGATCAGGTGTTTGCTTTGAAGAATGTATGTGAGAAATACTTAGAAAAGCAAATGGATTTGTATGTAGCATTTATGGATCTGGAGAAGGCATATGATAGAGTTGATAGAGATGCTCTGTGGAAGGTATTAAGAATATATGGTGTGGGAGGCAAGTTGTTAGAAGCAGTGAAAAGTTTTTATCGAGGATGTAAGGCATGTGTACGTGTAGGAAGAGAGGAAAGTGATTGGTTCTCAGTGAATGTAGGTTTGCGGCAGGGGTGTGTGATGTCTCCATGGTTGTTTAATTTGTTTATGGATGGGGTTGTTAGGAAGGTGAATGCAAGAGTTTTGGAAAGAGGGGCAAGTATGAAGTCTGTTGGGGATGAGAGAGCTTGGGAAGTGAGTCAGTTGTTGTTCGCTGATGATACAGCGCTGGTGGCTGATTCATGTGAGAAACTGCAGAAGCTGGTGACTGAGTTTGGTAAAGTGTGTG
This sequence comes from Panulirus ornatus, assembly GCF_036320965.1. NCBI lineage: Eukaryota > Metazoa > Arthropoda > Malacostraca > Decapoda > Palinuridae > Panulirus > Panulirus ornatus. The sequence continues at coordinate 43,742,327 of NC_092240.1, forward strand.
AAAGAAGAAAGTTAAGAGTAAATGTGAATAAGAGCAAGGTTATTAGGTACAGTAGGGTTGAGGGTCAAGTCAATTGGGAGGTGAGTTTGAATGGAGAAAAACTGGAGGAAGTAAAGTGTTTTAGATATCTGGGAGTGGATCTGGCAGCGGATGGAACCATGGAAGCGGAAGTGGATCATAGGATGGGGGAGGGGGCAAAAATTCTGGGAGCCTTGAAGAATGGGTGGAAGTCGAGAACATTATCTCGGAAAGCAAAAATGGGTATGTTTGAAGGAATAGTGGTTCCAACAATGTTGTATGGTTGCGAGGCGTGGGCTATGGATAGAGTGGTGCGCAGGAGGATGGATGTGCTGGAAATGAGATGTTTAAGGACAATGTGTGGTGTGAGGTGGTTTGATCGAGTAAGTAACGTAAGGGTAAGAGAGATGTGTGGAAATAAAAAGAGCGTGGTTGAGAGAGCAGAAGAGGGTGTTTTGAAATGGTTTGGGCACATGGAGAGAATGAGTGAGGAAACATTGACCAAGAGGATATATGTGTCGGAGGTGGAGGGAACGAGGAGAAGAGGGAGACCAAATTGGAGGTGGAAAGATGGAGTGAAAAAGATTTTGTGTGATCGGGGCCTGAACATGCAGGAGGGTGAAAGGAGGGCAAGGAATAGAGTGAATTGGAGCGATGTGGTATACCGGGGTTGACGTGCTGTCAGTGGATTGAATCAGGGCATGTGAAGCGTCTGGGGTAAACCATGGAAAGCTGTGTAGGTATGTATATTTTGCGTGTGTGGACGTATGTATATACATGTGTATGGGGGTGGGTTGGGCCATTTCTTTCGTCTGTTTCCTTGCGATACCTGGCAAACGCGGGAGACAGCGACAAAGCAAAAAAAAAAAAAAAAAAAAAATCTCTTTTTAAACCAGATCTTCCTAGTCACCAGTCCTTTTTCAGCACACAAATCTACAACCTCTTCACGATTTCCATTTTCAGCACTGAACACCCCATATACACCAATTATACCTTCACCTGCCACTTTACTCACCTTCACATTAAAATCACCCATTACTGTAACCCGGTTTCATGCATCCAAGCTGCTAATACACTGATTCAGCTGCTCCCAAAATACCTGCCTATCATGATCTTTCTTCTCATGACCAGGTGCATAGGCACCAATAATCTCTAATCTCTCTCCATCCACTTTACTCTCTTACACTGTCACATACTCCCACAACTCCTGCTACAGGAGTAATGCTACTCCTTCCTTTCCTCTTGTCCTCTCACCAACCCCTGACTTTTCTCCCAAGACTCTCCCAAACCACTCTTCCCCTTTACCCTTGAGCTTCGTTTCACTCAGAGCCAAAACATCCAGGTTCCTTTCCTCAAACATACTACCTATCACTCCTTTTTTTTCATCTTGGTCACATCCACACACTTTCAGACACCCCCAATCTGAGCGTTCGAGGAGGATGAGTACTCTCTGCTTGACTCCTTCTGTTTCCTCTTTTAGAAAGTTAGATACAAGATCGGGGGGGTTCCACCCCCAGCTTCTGCCTCCTTTATTTGCCTTCTACAACACGTGCGGAATACGTGGGAAGTATTCTTTGGCAGCGGAAGTGAATCATAGGGTGGGGGAGGGGGCGAAAGTTCTGGGAGTGTTGAAAAATGTGTGGAAGTCGAGAATATTATCTCAGAAAGCAGAAATGGGTATGTTTGAAGGAATAGTGGCTCCAACAATGTTGTATGGTTGCGAGGCGTGGGCTATGGATAGAATTGTGCGCAGGAGGGTGGATGTGCTGGAAATGAGATGTTTGAGGACAATGTGTGGTGTGAGGTGGTTTGATTGAGTAAGTAATGGAAGGGTAAGAGAGATGTTTGGAAATAAAAAGAGCATGGTTGAGAGAGCAGAAGAGGGTGTTTTGAAATGGTTTGGGCACATGGAGAGAATGAGTGAGGAAAGATTGACCAAGAGGATATATGTGTCGGAGGTGGAGGGAATGAGGAGAAGTGGGAGACCAAATTGGAGGTGGAAAGATGGAGTGAAAAAGATTTTGAGTGATCGGGGCCTGAACATGCAGGAGGGTGAAAGGCGGGCAAGGAATAGAGTGAATTGGAATGATGTGGTATACCGGGGTTGACGTGCTGTCAGTGGATTGAATCAGGGCATGTGAAGCATCTGGGGTAAACCATGGAAAGTTGTGTGGTGCCTGGATGTGGAAAGGGAGCTGTGGTTTCGGGCATTATTGCATGACAGCTAGAGACTGAGTGTGAACGAAGGGGCCTTTGTTGTCTTTTCCTAGCGCTACCTTGCACACATGAGGGGGGGAGGGGGATGGTATTCCATGTGTGGCGAGGTGGCGATGGGAA
>NC_092240.1:43744781-43893756 GCF_036320965.1 Panulirus ornatus
AAATGACGTAAGGGGAGTGGGAGAGGAATAGGATGTATTTAGGGAAGCATGGATGGCTTGCCGAAAAGATGCCTGTGGCATGAGAAATGTAGGAGGTGGGCAGATTAGAAAGGGTAGTGAGTGGTTGAATGAAGAAGTAAGGTCGTTAGTGAAAGAGAAGAGAGAGGCAGTTGGACGATTTTTACAGGTAAATAGTGCAGATGACTGGGAGATGTATAAAAGAGGCAGGAGGTCAAGAGAAATGTGCAAAAGGTGAAAAAGTGGGCAAATGAGAGTTGGGTGAGAGAGTTAATCGTTAAATTTTAGGGAGAATAAAAAGATTTTTTTTTGGAAGGAGGTAAATAAAGAGCGTAAGACAAGAGAACAAATAGGAACATCGGTGAAGGGGGCTAATGGGGAGGTAATAACAAGTAGTGATGAAGTGAGAAGGAAATGGAGTGAGCATTTTGAAGGTTTGTTGAATATGTTTGATGATAGAGTGGTAGATATAGGATGTTTTGGTCGAGGGTGGTGTCCGAAGCGAGAAGGTCAGGGAGAATGGTTTGGTAAACAGAGAAGAGGTAGTGAAAGCTTTGCGGAAGATGAAAACTGGCAAGGCAGCGGGTTTGTATGGTATTGCAGTGGAATTTCTTAAAAAAAAGGGGTGACTGTGTTGTTGACTGGTTGGTGAGGATATTCAGTGTGTGTATGGTTCATGGTGAAGTACCTGAGGATTGGCAGAATGCATGCATATTGCCATTGACAAAGGCAAAGGGGATAAAGGTGAGTGCTCAAATTACAGAGGTATAAGTTTGTTGAGTATTCCTGGGAAATTATATGGGAGGGTACTGATTGAGATGGTGAAGGCATATGCAGAGCATCAGATTGGGGAAGAGTAGTGTGGTTTCAGAAGTGGTAGAGGATGTGTGGATCAGATGTTTGCTTTGAAGAAAGTATGTGAGAAATACTTAGAAAAACAGATGGATTTGTATATAGCATTTATGGATCTGGAGAAGGCATATGATAGAGTTGATAGAGATGCTCTGTGAAGCTATTGAGAGTATATGGTGTGGGAGGCAAGTTGCCAGAAGCAGTGAAAAGTTTTTATCTCGGATGTAAGGCATGTGTACGAGTAGGAAGAGAGAAAAGTCATTAGTTCCCATTGAATGTAGGTTTGCAGCAAGGGTACGTGATGTCTCCCTGGTTGTTTAATTTGTTTATGGATGGGGTTGTTACTGAGGTGAATGCAAGAGTTTTGGAGTGAGGGGCAAGTATGCCGTCTGTTGTGGTTGAGAGGGCTTGGGAAGTGAGTCAGTTGTTGCTCGCTGATGATACAACGCTTGTGGCTGATTTGGATGAGAAACTGCCGACGTTGGTGACTGAGTTTGGGAAAGTGTGTGAAAGAAGAAAGCTGAGAGTAAATGTGAATAAGAGCAAGGTTTTTAGGTTCAGTAGGGTTGAGAGACAACTTAATTGAGAGGTAAGTTTGAATGGAGAAAAACTTCTCGTCCCCTCCACCTCTGACACATATATCTTCTTTCTCAATCTTTCCTCTCTCATTCTCTCCATGTGACGAAACCATTTCTATACACCCTTTACTGCTCTCTCAACACACTCTTTTTATTACCATACATCTCTCTTACCCTTTCATTATTTACTCGATCAAACCACCTCACACCACATATTGTCCTCAGACATTTAATTTCCAACACATCCACCCTCCTCTGCACAACCTTATCTATAGCTAATGCCTTGCAGCCACATAACATTGTTGGAACCACTATTCCTTCAAACATACCCATTTTTGCTCTCCACACATTCTTCAACGCTCCCATAACCTTTGCCCTCTCCCCTACCCTGTGACTCACTTTCGCTTCCATAGTTCCATCCACTGCTAAATCCACTCCCAGATATATAAAGCACTTCACTTCCTCCAGTTTTTCTCCATTCAAACTTACCTCCCAATTAACTTGTCCCTCAACCCTACTGTATCTAATAACCTTGCTCTTATTCACATTTACTCCCAGCTTTCTTCTTTCACACACTTTACCAAACTCAGTCAACAGTTTCTGCAGTTTCTCACCCGAATCAGCCACCAGTGCTGTATCATCAGCGAACAACAACTGACTCACTTCTCAGGCTCTCTCATCCACAACAGATTGCATACTTGCCCCTCTTTCCAAAACTCTTGCATTTACCTCCCTAACAACCCCATCCATAAACAAATAAAGCAACCATGGAGACATCACACACCCCTGCCGCAAACCAACATTCACTGAGAACCAATCACTTTCCTCTCTTCCTACCCGTACATATGCCTTACATCCTCGATAAAAACTTTTCACTGTTTCTAACAACTTGCCTCCCACACCATATGTTCCTAATACCTTCCACGGAGTATCTCTATCAGCTCCATCATATGCCTTTTCCAAATCCATAAATGCTACATACAAATCCATTTGCTTATCTAAGTATTTTTCACACACATTCTTCAAAGCAAACACCTGATCCACACATCCTCTACCACTTCTGAAGCCACACTGCTCTTCCCCAATCTGATGCTTTGTACATGCCTTCACCCTTTCAGTCAAAACTCTCTCGTATAATTTCCTAGGAATACTCAACAAACTTATGCGTCTGTAATTTGAGCACTCACCTTTATCCCCTTTGCCTTTGTACAATGGCACTATGCAAGCATTCCGCCAATCCTCAGGCACCTCACCAAGTGCTGAGAGGTGCAACTGGAGGGATGTCTTATCATTATCTTGTGGAGGTGAAGGTGAAGATTTGTAGAGGTTTTCAGAAAAGGAGAGAGAATGTTTGGATGAAGGCAGTGGTGAGAGTAGGTGAGCTTGAGAAGGAGACTTGTGTGAGGAAGTACCAGGAGAGACTGAGTGTAGAATGGAAAAAGGTGAGAGCAAAGGACGTAAGGGGAGTGGGGGAGGAATGGGATGTATTTAGGGAAGCAGTGATGGCTTGCGCAAAAGATGCTTGTGGCATGAGAAGCATGGGAGGTGGGCAGATTAGAAAGGGTAGTGAGTGGTTGAATGAAGAAGTAAGGTCGTTAGTGAAAGAGAAGAGAGAGGCAGTTGGACGATTTTTACAGGTAAATAGTGCAGATGACTGGGAGATGTATAAAAGAGGCAGGAGGTCAAGAGAAATGTGCAAAAGGTGAAAAAGTGGGCAAATGAGAGTTGGGGTGAGAGAGTATCGTTAAATTTTAGGGAGAATAAAAAGATTTTTTTTTGGAAGGAGGTAAATAAAGAGCGTAAGACAAGAGAACAAATAGGAACATTGGTGAAGGGGGCTAATGGGGAGGTAATAACAAGTAGTGATGAAGTGAGAAGGAAATGGAGTGAGCATTTTGAAGGTTTGTTGAATATGTTTGATGATAGAGTGGTAGATATAGGATGTTTTGGTCGAGGTGGTGTCCGAAGCGAGAGGGTCAGGGAGAATGGTTTGGTAAACAGAGAAGAGGTAGTGAAAGCTTTGCGGAAGATGAAAACTGGCAAGGCAGCGGGTTTGTATGGTATTGCAGTGGAATTTCTTAAAAAAAAGGGGTGACTGTGTTGTTGACTGGTTGGTGAGGATATTCAGTGTGTGTATGGTTCATGGTGAAATACTTGAGGATTGGCGGAATGCATGCATATTGCCATTGACAAAGGCAAAGGGGATAAAGGTGAGTGCTCAAATTACAGAGGTATAAGTTTGTTGAGTATTCCTGGGAAATTATATGGGAGGGTACTGATTGAGATGGTGAAGGCATATGCAGAGCATCAGATTGGGGAAGAGTAGTGTGGTTTCAGAAGTGGTAGAGGATGTGTGGATCAGATGTTTGCTTTGAAGAAAGTATGTGAGAAATACTTAGAAAAACAGATGGATTTGTATATAGCATTTATGGATCTGGAGAAGGCATATGATAGAGTTGATAGAGATGCTCTGTGAAGCTATTGAGAGTATATGGTGTGGGAGGCAAGTTGCCAGAAGCAGTGAAAAGTTTTTATCTCGGATGTAAGGCATGTGTACGAGTAGGAAGAGAGAAAAGTCATTAGTTCCCATTGAATGTAGGTTTGCAGCAAGGGTACGTGATGTCTCCCTGGTTGTTTAATTTGTTTATGGATGGGGTTGTTACTGAGGTGAATGCAAGAGTTTTGGAGTGAGGGGCAAGTATGCCGTCTGTTGTGGTTGAGAGGGCTTGGGAAGTGAGTCAGTTGTTGCTCGCTGATGATACAACGCTTGTGGCTGATTTGGATGAGAAACTGCCGACGTTGGTGACTGAGTTTGGGAAAGTGTGTGAAAGAAGAAAGCGGAGAGTAAATGTGAATAAGAGCAAGGTTTTTAGGTTCAGTAGGGTTGAGAGACAACTTAATTGAGAGGTAAGTTTGAATGGAGAAAAACTTCTCGTCCCCTCCACCTCTGACACATATATCTTCTTTTTCAATCTTTCCTCTCTCATTCTCTCCATGTGACGAAACCATTTCTATACACCCTTTACTGCTCTCTCAACTCTCTTTTTATTACCATACATCTCTCTTACCCTTTCATTATTTACTCGATCAAACCACCTCACACCACATATTGTCCTCAGACATTTAATTTCCAACACATCCACCCTCCTCTGCACAACCTTATCTATAGCTAATGCCTTGCAGCCACATAACATTGTTGGAACCACTATTCCTTCAAACATACCCATTTTTGCTCTCCACACATTCTTCAAAGCAAACACCTGATCCACACATCCTCTACCACTTCTGAAGCCACACTGCTCTTCCCCAATCTGATGCTTTGTACATGCCTTCACCCTTTCAGTCAAAACTCTCGTATAATTTCCTAGGAATACTCAACAAACTTATACGTCTGTAATTTGAGCACTCACCTTTATCCCCTTTGCCTTTGTACAATGGCACTATGCAAGCATTCCGCCAATCCTCAGGCACCTCACCAAGTGCTGAGAGGTGCAACTGGAGGGATGGCTTATCATTATCTTGTGGAGGTGAAGGTGAAGATTTGTAGAGGTTTTCAGAAAAGAAGAGAGAATGTTTGGATGAAGGCAGTGGTGAGAGTAGGTGAGCTTGGGAAGGAGACTTGTGTGAGGAAGTACCAGGAGAGACTGAGTGTAGAATGGAAAAAGGTGAGAGCAAAGGACGTAAGGGAGTGGGGAGGAATGGGATGTATTTAGGGAAGCAGTGATGGCTTGCGCAAAAGATGCTTGTGGCATGAGAAATGTAGGAGGTGGGCAGATTAGAAAGGGTAGTGAGTGGTTGAATGAAGAAGTAAGGTCGTTAGTGAAAGAGAAGAGAGAGGCAGTTGGACGATTTTTACAGGTAAATAGTGCAGATGACTGGGAGATGTATGAAATAAAAAGGCAGGAGGTCAAGAGAAAGGTGAAAGAGTAAAAAAGAGGGCAAATGGGAGTTGGGGTAAGAGAGTATCACTAAATTTTAGGTAGAATAAAAATCTGTTTTGGAAGGAGGTTAATGATTTGAGGAAAACAAGAGAACAAATGGGAACCATGGTTTAGGTTGGCAGAGGGGAAGTGGTAACAAAGAGTGATGATGTGAGAAGGTGACTGAGTATTTTAAAAGACTGTTGAATGTGTGTGATGATAGGGTGAATAAGATGTTTTGAAAAGAGGTTCATGATGTGAGGAAAACAAGAGAACAAATGGGAACCATGGTTTAGGTTGGCAGAGGGGAAGTGGTAACAAAGAGTGATGATGTGAGAAGGTGACTGAGTATTTTAAAAGACTGTTGAATGTGTGTGATGATAGGGTGAATAAGATGTTTTGAAAGGAGGTTAATGATTTGAGGAAAACAAGAGAACAAATGGGAACCATGGTTTAGGTTGGCAGAGGGGAAGTGGTAACAAAGAGTGATGATGTGAGAAGGTGACTGAGTATTTTAAAAGACTGTTGAATGTGTGTGATGATAGGGTGAATAAGATGTTTTGAAAGGAGGTTAATGATTTGAGGAAAACAAGAGAACAAATGGGAACCATGGTTTAGGTTGGCAGAGGGGAAGTGGTAACAAAGAGTGATGATGTGAGAAGGTGACTGAGTATTTTAAAAGACTGTTGAATGTGTGTGATGATAGGGTGAATAAGATGTTTTGGAAGGAGGTAAATAAAGTGAGTAAGACGAGAAAACAAATGGGAACATCAATGAAGATGACTAATAGGGAGGTATAACAAATAGTGGTGAAGTGAGAAGGAGATGTAGTGAGTATTTTGAAGGTGTGTTGAATGTGTTAGATGATAGAGTGGCAGATATATGGTGTTTTGGTCGAGGTGCTGTGCTAAGTGAGAGGGTTAGGGAGTAAAAGCTTAGTGGAAGATGAAAGCCGGCAAGGCAGCAGGTTTGGATGGTATTGCAGTGGAATTTATTAAAAAAAAAGGGGTGACTGTGTTGTTGACTGGTTTGTAAGGATATTCATTGTATGTATTACTCATGGTGAGGTGCCTGAGGATTGGCGGAATGCATGCATAGTACCATTTTAGAAAGGCTAAGGGGATAAAGGTGAGTGATCAAATTACAGAGGTATAGGTGTGTTGAGTATTCCTAGAAAATTATATGGGAGGGTATTGATTGAGAGGGTGAAAGCATACACAGACAATGAGATTGGGGAAGAGCAGTGTGGTTTCAGAAGTGGTAGAGGATGTGTGGATCAGGTGTTTGCTTTGAAAAATGTATGTGAGAAATACTTAGAAAAGTATTTTATGAATCCGAAGGAGGCATATGATAGAGTTGATAGAGATGCTCTGTGTGGGAGGCAAGTTGCTAGAAGCAGTGAAAAGTAAGAAGAGTAAGAAGAGAGGAAAGTGATTGGTTCCCAGTGAATGTCGGTTTGAGGCAGGGGTGCGTGATGTCTCCATGGTTGTTTAATTTGTTTATGGACGGGGTTGTTAGGGAGGTGAATGCAAGAGTTTTGAAGAGATGGGCAAGTATGCAGTCTGTTGTGGATGAGAGGGCTTGGGAAGTGAATCATTTGTTGTTCGCTGATGATACAGCGCTGGTGGCTGATTCATGTGAGAAAATGCAGAAGCTGGTGACTAAGTTTGGTAAAGTGTGTGAAAGAAGAAAGCTGAGAGTAAATGTGAATAAGAGCAAGGTTATTAGGTACAGTAGGGTTGAGGGACAAGTCAATTGGAAGGTGAGTTTGAATAGAGAAGAACTGGAGGAAGTGAAGAGTTGTAGGTGTCTGGGAGTGGATTTGGCAGCAGATGGAACCATGGAAGCGGAAGTGAGCCACAGGGTGGGGGGGAAGGGGCGAAAGTTCTGGGAGCGTTGAAAAATGTGTGGAAGTCGAGAACATGATCTTGGAAAGCAAAAATGGATATGTTGAAGGAATAGTGGTTCCAACAATGTTGTATGGTTGTGAGGCATGGGCTATAGATAGGGGTGTACGGAGGAGGGTGGATGTGTTGGAAATGAGATGTTTAAGGACAATATGTGGTGTGAGGTGGTTTGATCGAGTAAGTAATGTAAGGGTAAGAGAGATGTGTGGTAATAAAAAGAGTGTGGCTGAGAGACCACAAGAGAGTGTTTTGAAATGGATTGGTCACATGGAGAGAATGAGTGAGATAAGATTGACCAAGAGGATATATGTGTCGGAGGTGGAGGGAACGAGGAGAACTGGGAGACCAAATTGGAGGTGGAAGGATAGAGTGAAAAAGATTTTGAACGATCGTGGCGTGCAAGAAATAGAGTGAATTGGAATTATGTGGTATACCGGGGTCGACGTGTTGTCAATGGATTGAACCAGGGCATGTTAAGCTTCTGGGATAAGCCATGGAAAGTTCTGTGGGGCCTGGATGTGGACAGGGAGCTGTTGTCTCGGTGCATTATACATGACAGGTAGAGACTGAGTGTAAACGAATGTGGCCTATGTTGTCTTTCCCTAGCGCTACATTGCGCGCATACGGGGAGAGGGGATGTCATTTCATGTGTGGCGGCGTGGCGACGGGAATGAATAAAGGCAGCAAGTTTGAATTATGTACATATGTATATATGTATGTCTGTGTATGTATATATATATATATATGTATACGTTGAAATGTGCAGGTATTTATATGTGCGTGTGTGTACGTGTATGTATGTGCATGTGTATGTGGGTGGATTGGGACATTCTTTTGTCTTTCTCCTTGCGCTACCTCGCTAACACGGCAGACAGCAACAAAGTATATTAGAATATATATATATATATCTGTGTATATATATATATATATATATATATATATATATATATATATATATATATATATATATATATATATATATATATATATTCGTGTATGTGGTTATATATGTATATGAAGTGGATTGTCTTTCTTTACTTGTTTCCTGGCCTTGCGTCGCTGATACAGGAAACGGCGATCAAGTATAATAATTAAAAAATATATAAAAGAATTATACCTGGGGATAGGGGAGAACGAATCATTCGTACATATTCCCTGCATATCATGGAAGGCAACTGGGAGGGGCCGGAGCGTGTGGCTGGAAATCTTGTCTTCCTGTATTACTTTCCAAAAGAAAGAACAGAGCAAGGAGCCAGGTGAGGATTTTTCCTCCTATGACTCTGGCATCTGTTCTTGACGCTGCTTCGCTCGCGCGGGAAATGGCGAGCATTCATGAAAAAAGCATATATATATATATATATATATATATATATATATATATATATATATATATATATATATATATATATATATATATATATTTGAAAAATATAATCCCATAAGCCTGTAACAAACTTTCCTGGACTAACTTGAAAATTTGACGCGTTTGTCCTACGACACCGTGTTGGTTCACTTTCCTTCTTCTAAAGAAATATTACTTTGGTTTTTGCTGAGTGCTTATATACCCCCTACCACTTGCTAGACCATGCGATGGTTTTTGTTTACTGCATGTGTGCCCCCACCACTTGCTAGACCATGCGATGGTTTTTGTTTACTGCATGTGTGCCCCCACCACTTGCTAGACCATGCGATGGTTTTTGTTTACTGCATGTGTGCCCCCACCACTAGGTAGACCATGCGATGGTTTTTGTTTACTGCATGTGTGCCCCTACCACTAGGTAGACCATGCGATAGTTTTTGTTTACTGCATGTGTGCCCCTACCACTAGGTAGACCATGCGATGGTTTTTGTTTACTGCATGTGTGCCCCTACCACTTGCTAGACCATGCGATGGTTTTTGTTTACTGCATGTGTGCCCCTACCACTTGCTAGACCATGCGATGGTTTTTGTTTACTGCATGTGTGCCCCCACCACTAGGTAGACCATGCGATGGTTTTTGTTTACTGCATGTGTGCCCCCACCACTAGGTAGACCATGCGATGGTTTTTGTTTACTGCATGTGTGCCCCTACCACTAGGTAGACCATGCGATGGTTTTTGTTTACTGCATGTGTGCCCCTACCACTAGGTAGACCATGCGATGGTTTTTGTTTACTGCATGTGTGCCCCTACCACTTGCTAGACCATGCGATGGTTTTTGTTTACTGCATGTGTGCCCCCACCACTTGCTAGACCATGCGATGGTTTTTGTTTACTGCATGTGTGCCCCCACCACTTGCTAGACCATGCGATGGTTTTTGTTTACTGCATGTGTGCCCCCACCACTAGGTAGACCATGCGATGGTTTTTGTTTACTGCATGTGTGCCCCCACCACTAGGTAGACCATGCGATGGTTTTTGTTTACTGCATGTGTGCCCCCACCACTTGCTAGACCATGCGATGGTTTTTGTTTACTGCATGTGTGCCCCCACCACTAGGTAGACCATGCGATGGTTTTTGTTTACTGCATGTGTGCCCCCACCACTAGGTAGACCATGCGATGGTTTTTGTTTACTGCATGTGTGCCCCCACCACTAGGTAGACCATGCGATGGTTTTTGTTTACTGCATGTGTGCCCCCACCACTAGGTAGACCATGCGATGGTTTTTGTTTACTGCATGTGTGCCCCTACCACTAGGTAGACCATGCGATGGTTTTTGTTTACTGCATGTGTGCCCCTACCACTAGGTAGACCATGCGATGGTTTTTGTTTACTGCATGTGTGCCCCTACCACTAGGTAGACCATGCGATGGTTTTTGTTTACTGCATGTGTGCCCCCACCACTAGGTAGACCATGCGATGGTTTTTGTTTACTGCATGTGTGCCCCCACCACTTGCTAGACCATGCGATGGTTTTTGTTTACTGCATGTGTGCCCCCACCACTAGGTAGACCATGCGATGGTTTTTGTTTACTGCATGTGTGCCCCCACCACTAGGTAGACCATGCGATGGTTTTTGTTTACTGCATGTGTGCCCCTACCACTAGGTAGACCATGCGATGGTTTTTGTTTACTGCATGTGTGCCCCCACCACTAGGTAGACCATGCGATGGTTTTTGTTTACTGCATGTGTGCCCCTACCACTAGGTAGACCATGCGATGGTTTTTGTTTACTGCATGTGTGCCCCTACCACTAGGTAGACCATGCGATATACGGTAAACTGCTGTGTCCCATGATTACTGTGTGGCCATTTGCAACTCAAGAGTCGGCCATTTTGTTAACTTCTTTCCTTACACCTTGAAGCTTTAAAACTGTCTACCTTCTCATGTCTTTCCCAGTGACTGTAACCATGCATATTTTAAAAGACAGGTTTTTCTCTTCCAAAATTCATAGATACTTTTCCTTGTCTCTTCCATTTTATAACCCTCTTTATATTTCAAATAAGACCCGGTCTTGTTGTGGTCTTTAGCCCGTGATTGTGGAGAAAGCATATGACAGAGTTGAGTAGAATGGGTTTTGGGATGTTTTAAGGATGTAAGGAGTACAGACAGACAGGTTGTACCTCTCTGATCTGGCGCTCTGTGGGCCGCTAACTCCCCTGGTCTGGCACATTGTGCATGTGCCTTGTTTGGTTACGCTGCAGCTAAGCTAATTAAGTCATGTTAATTTCTTATTCAGATTTTTGTTGAAAATGAAAGCAAAAAAGTTAAAATTTTCAGAAAACTTTTAAAGGTGCCAGGAGTACAGAGTTAGGAAACAATGAAAATTAGATTTTGCGAAGCCTCATAGTGTGAGAGAAGAAAGTGTAATAGATATGGGGGAGAAAAAGTGGAAGTGATAGCATTTATGTATTTAGGAGCTTTCCTGAGTAAGTTTGGTAATATGGAAGGATAGACAAGGGAGAGAGCAGTAATGGATACAAGAATCATTGGGTTCCCTAATAAACTGATAAAGGGTAGAGGTGTAAGTATGGAAGCGAAGAAAGGAATAAAGGAGAGCATAGTCCTCCCGACCCTGACCATGCAGCCAAAACGTCAACATGGAATGAGTCACAGTGGTCAAGAATCCAGGCTTTGGAAATGAGCTATTTGAGGGGAGCATGTGGTGTGACCAAATGAAATGACGATAGAAATGAGAGCTTGTATGAGAGATTTGATATGTCAGGGTATGACTTGTGGAGTGGTATAGTGGGTGAAACATAATACTTTGAGATGGTTTGGGCATGTGGAAAGAATACAAGGTGGGGAGTTTACAAAGAGAGTATCTGATGATATGATTAAAGATGATGTGAGAGGAAGACCACCTTTGCCATAGGAAATAGAGTGGAAGAATATAGAAGGGAAGAAATTGTGGAAGAATATGTTAACTAGTGTATGAGAGGGAGACATGTAAGGACAAAAATATGTGGAGACTATTTTGCCATGGTCACCCACTAGAACATTTTGATTTAACTTTGAAAAATAAAAACTACAATAAAAATGAGTGTTCCCTAAGCATAATATTAACACCTCTACGCTATCATTTCTTTGCTAGTAACTATGACATGGCACATTTTAATATGTTGTTCATTTCCTCCAAATATTTGTACATACTTTTTCGTATCGTTTCTTTTTCCCTTTCATTAACCAATCAATTAAGGCCTGACCTTGATGTGGTCTTTTGTCCTTGAATGGTGCCTCCGCTGTAAAAAAGAAAAATTAAGGGAAACATGTTTGGAGGCAGTAGGCTAGTTTATTGGCACAGTCAATTGCCATAAGGCATTTACCAACTTAAGTGATACATCCAAAGTGGTAAATATGTGGATGAGGAAATGGTCAGCAAACTGTTTACAGTTTCTGTTAAAGTATGCATCTCGGATTCGCTCACCTCACTTAACCCTTTCACTGCTTTTTAGATTTCATTGACCCAGTGCTAAAATTGTTGAAATTATAAACATTTTGCAAATGATTACAGCCATCAGAATGCACAGACACAGGAGTTTGAGTTTCTTACACTGAGTCTCCCTCATAGTCATGTCTTGCCTTCAGTTTTTACTGTCCATAACATATGTTCCATGATCCTGTTCCTCATTAAAGATTCCATAATTTTACAGTATTAGTAGTTTCCATCAATGTTACGACCTTCGTTTTTTTGGTGATGGGCCAGAGGGAAATGACGCGCCACAGGAGACGAAGGGTTTTGGTAATGGGTATAAATACTAATCGGTCAAAAAATGCCTGGAAGTAAAGTATACGTGGCTTGAGCTGCGAATACTGCCCTCTTTCTGAGGGAGGAGCTATTACCCATAGGACATTTGAAAGTACGACGCAAATTAGGAAATCCCTGATTGGGGTCGAGAGCTGCGTGGGGCCTAGACCCTGTTAGGAAAGAGAACAGTGAAAAGATTAATGAAACAGGTCCAGAGTAGACCAACAAAGCTGCGACTTGAAGCCAAAGAGCTTAGTTACAGAGAGGACATATATTTGCCCACCAAAGAAAGAGGGTAGAGTAAAGGGAGACGTGATTACAACACTCGATTTTCTAGTGGTATGACTATCAGTTGAATAAGGTCTGAAAGATGCAAAGAAAGAACATCACAAAATAGTGCGTGGCAAAGCGGAAAACATGTTAGAAAAGGTGACTGATTTTTATATTACAGAATCATCGAATCAGGTCTCGTTAGAAAAGTTAACTGATTTTTATAGTACATAGTCATTGCATTTGGGTCTCATCTCTTTGCACCTTTCATTTGGCTTCCCTCCCTCACTTTGCTTCCTCATTTCTAGCTCTCTTTCTGGCCAGGCTTTCTCCGTGGTCGTTGATGGATCAGCCTCACCCACTTTCTCCATCAGCAGCAGTGTCCCTCAGGGAACTGTCCTGTTTCGTACACTCTACTCCATTTTAGCAGCTATTTCCATTCTTCTACAAATAAACAAATGCACTCATGTTGATGACTCATTACTGAATTTCTCCACATTCTTCAAAGCTGCTCGTTCTTTCAAAAGGTCTTCATCCTGTTTCAACCCAACTTCCTCAATAAACTCAGGTTTGAACAGGATATCTTATTGGGTAGATGAAATCTGGTTACGTTTAATGCCTCCTCACATCTTTCCTCTCTTCATTAATGGGTTTGTAATTCCACCTTTTGACTCGGTGAACGTGCTTGGTATTACTGTAACATCCACACTATCATGGAAACCTCACATTACAGGAATAGCTAAGTCTGCTAGTAAGAAACGGAGCCCTGTTTAGATGTTGAAATATCTTTTCTGCTGAAAAATGCTGTTTATACAAAGGATTAATCCATCCATATATGAAGTACTGCTCTTAACATCTGGGATGGTTCTAGCTCTGCATCCATACTTACTAAAGTTGAGTCAGAAGTGATCCAACTTATAAACTGCCCCAGGCAGACCTTAAAACATGTCCCACTTGCCCTCTGCTGCACTGTTGGTTTTCTGTTCCCCTTCTAGAGATATTACTTTGGTTTTTGGTCCTGAGAGCTTGGCTGTTTGTTTGCCCCAGTTTCTTTCTGTACACCTTGAAGCTTTGGAACTTTCTACCCTCTCATGTCTTTCCCAATAACTATGACTTGGCTCTTTTCAAGACTAGTTTTTCACTTCCTCCAAAATTCTTTTTCCCTTTCATTGACGTCTTTAGATCTAAATTAGGCCTGGCCATGATTTTGACCTTCATCCTTGACTGGAGCCTCCTACATGAAAATTATTGAAATGCTGGGAACTAGGGGTTTTCTGGATTTAAGAAATCCCAAGTTTTGGAATGAACAAGCAGAAATGATGTGTACAGGGTTTTCATGTACAATGTATGGTAAAGCTTGTATCTTCAGAGGAAAAATGAAATAATGAGTGTGGTGCATATGTATGGTGTACTATAATGGAAAACTCTTATGACTTTTAAGATCGTCACTTGCAGGCAATCCAAATTTCTTGGTTTTGGAGAATTTTCTAAGTTTTGGAATTAGGTCCTAAAACATGAAAGTATATGAATGATAAAGTTTTCTGAACATTAGAAATTAAAATTTAAGCGATTATGTTATATTAGAGTTCTGGTGAATGGAATTAGCTTAGTGATGAAAGTAGATGCATGTATTGTACAGAAATTTAAAAAGTTGTAAAGAAAGTTTTAAGAGATGGGGCCCTATCAGTGTAGATCTCACTCCCCCTATTGTTTAGTATGACAGTTAAGTACATGTTAATGTTGAATGGGAGATAGAGGACTTATCGTGAAATAGTAAGTTCATAGTAGATTCATTAACTTATTGTTTCTTCTTCACAGACTGAGTCTGCACGTTACATGTTGGGGTACCT
Source organism: Panulirus ornatus (assembly GCF_036320965.1). NCBI lineage: Eukaryota > Metazoa > Arthropoda > Malacostraca > Decapoda > Palinuridae > Panulirus > Panulirus ornatus. The sequence goes on from NC_092240.1 coordinate 43,759,346, forward strand.
GACACATGTTGAAACTAAGCTTTCCCAATTACCACGATCACCACTGAAAACTTTATGGGAGGATAAGGAGCCTGAGGACATCCAGAATAAGATCTTAGCCTCCAATCCTATTCTAGAAGCTTTTGGAAATGCTGCAACACTACGAAACCATAACTCCAGCAGGTATAAATGAAGAATTGCATGCAAGATGTATGTGCTTAATATTCAAGCCAAAATTCTCATTTGTATAACTAATGGTGTGTTTGGAACTGCAGGGTCATTGTTACTTGCTTTTGTGGAAATGCAGTGTTTCTTACGTTTGTGAGAAAGATTAATCTCATGGTATCTTGGTTTTATATGAAAAATGACATAGTGATTAATTTTGAAAAACAGCATACTCAGTAATAACAGGAATGTCAGTCATGGCTAAGTAGAATTTCAAGTTCTGAGTCAGCAAAATTTCTGTATGTATAAAAAATCAAAAGCATAAAACATCTTACAAGAGTCTATCAACATTTTGGTTGATATTTCTTATCCCTTGAATTGTGCATTTCACCTCAAATGAACTACCCAATGCAAAATAATTTTTTTTACAGAATATTTGGTATGTGCATTATCCATAAATAAAGAAAAAACCCAGAGAAGTATATTTTCATCTGTATTGGTGTGTTAGAGTTTTGACTGGCCTGCATTAATTTTTTTTTTTCCAGGGAGGATAATACACTGAGTGAAGGGATGACAAAATTAAGTTGCTTGTGAAAGAGAAAAGAAAGGTGTATAGGCAGTACTTACAGGGAAGGAATGCAAATGATTGGGAGATTTTACAAGAGTAGGAAGCAGGAGGTCAAAAGGAAGGTGCAAGGGTTTAAAAAGAGAGCAAATGAGAGTTGAGGTGAGCGAGTATTACTTGTGGGAGAATAAGATGTTTTGAAAGGAGGTTAATGATTTGAGGAAAACAAGAGAACAAATGGGAACCATGGTTTAGGTTGGCAGAGGGGAAGTGGTAACAAAGAGTGATGATGTGAGAAGGTGACTGAGTATTTTAAAAGACTGTTGAATGTGTGTGATGATAGGGTGAATAAGATGTTTTGAAAAGAGGTTCATGATGTGAGGAAAACAAGAGAACAAATGGAAAATTGTGAAATTTGTTTATCATGAGTAGAGAGGAGGGTGAGTGGTTCCAGGTGGAGTTATGTCTGCAACAGGGGTTTTTATGCCATCATCATGGCTGTTTGATTTGTTTATGGATGGGGTGATGAGGGAGATAATTGTAAGAGTCTTGGAGAGAGGGGTGATGGGGCCTGGGAAGTGAATCAGTTGTTGTTTGTTGATAACACAGCATTGGTGGCAGATCTGGTTGAGAAACTGCTGAAAGAGGTGTTTGTGTTTTTGAGTGTGTGAAAAGGAGGAAGTTAGAGAAAATGTGAATAATGCAATGTTATAGTAATAGCCGTGGTTAGTTCAACCCTGTACGGTGCTCTTTTCTTATAGCACTTTTGTTTGCTTCTTGGAGGTCTAGTTTTACTGAGAAAAATAGTGATGAAATTCATTAATGAAATCCAGAGCCATGAGTCCCAACACTTGCAACATGACAAGAGCAGTTGTCTTTGTTTATGCTTGGCCAGTCAGGACACCATACATACATACACTCACATCTAATCAGCACTGAATGCTCTGCTCTGTTAATACAGTACAAATTTTTTATGCATACTTTGTGCACACATTTTTGCTGACTCACTTTTTTTTTTACTATCTTTTACCATCGTATCTGGAAGACAGCCTTTGAGTTCTAATACTGTGAGTGCTGCTAAAGTGGCATGGAAAAGCCTCTCCTAGCTTCACAATTAAAAGTGTTATGGTGGTTGTACATTGGTGAGCATTATGTCGATGGCATTGATGCTTTCGAATTTGCTACATGGACGGTTAGAACCATCATTGAAAGTGCGAATGAGATGAATGCTTTTGTCTGACAAACATGAAGTTTACAGCAATGAAAGTGATTCGTTCAAGCTGTTTGTTGGAGAAAATGGAAGATAAGCTAGGTGAAGCTAAGCTAAGTGTGGAGTATTTAGCAACTCACCCAATGCATATTATCACATCATCCACCTCACCTCACCTTCCTTCATTCTTAGTTCATGTTTTAAAATGTTATGCAACATGATGTTTAAGGGGTACATTGTTGCTCATTTATACCTACACTAAATTTTTTTGGTAGACATAAACAGTACACTTGTGTCTAGCAGTGCTGCCATCATTTGTACCAAAGAAACCAATAGATGCATCACCTCCTCACTGCTTACCACAGTCTCTCTCTTCACCACCACCAACTTTATCATCACCACTCCCATCATTACCACTGCCTATATTGTCACCACTTGAATTATGATTTCTGTGATACAGAGATTGATTAGCTTCAGCCAGAGCAGAGTCATGTGATATTCACAGCCTTCCACCTCCCTTTCATCCACCATATCTCTCCAACACACTACCTGTCTCACTCATTTTACTGCAGTTGTCACTGTTCATCAAACAACTGTTATTCATGATATGCTATTGAAATTTTTTTATTTACTATTCATTGATTAGTAGATATGTTACAATTTAATTTTCATGGTATTAAGTTTGGAATAATGCAATCATTGTTGGGGTGGCAGCATGAGGGTGTGGCATTGCAAGAAGCATGCATATTCATGGATACAGTCTAAAGTCACTAAATGCTTCAGTATTTTTTGCTGTAGTATACTGTATATGCATTATTTTTGTCCCTTATTTCATGTTGGATGTGCTTAATTGTTATGAGAGAGGTGAATGAACAGCTAATATTGAGTGAGCCCTTGAACTTGAATATAAGTGTTTACGGTCTAGGAATAGTGTACTTTGGCAAAACTCACTGTCTGCAGAGTGGTGCCCACCACCTTTGGATCCCACCAGGGAACTCTGTTTTCCCCAAAGGACTCTACTTCCTTTCTGGCTTCGGGCCTGTTATATTCCTGAAGTACAATTCTCCATTAATAACTCACTGAAGTGATGTTTCAATATCATTGCGTTTGAATTATCGGTAAGCTTTCAAAGATTAAAGATAGGCTATATTTTGTCAACACTAACGTAACCACTTTACTCACAGAAAAGTAGGCTGTGTTTTGTCAACACTACTGTAACTATTTCACTCACCAAAAAAAAAAAAGTAGGCTGTGTTTTGTCCACACTATCGTAACCACTTCACTCACCACATTGTTCATACATGACGATACATTTTCATACTCACTATAGCCAAGAATGAATTTAGATAGAACTGAAATTAGATGGTGAGAGATCAGTGATTTTGGATTAATGAATTTAGATAGAACTGAAATTAGATGGTGAGAGATCAGTGATTGTTGGATTATTGGTGCTTAAGCACCTGGCCATGAGAAGAATTACCATAAGAAGCAAGTTTTGGGAGTAGCTGATTGATTTTGTATGCAGTTTTGGTGCACAAGACTGGGTAGTAGTGATGGATGATTTAAATGCAAAGGTAAGTAATGTGGCAGATGAGAGTATGATAAGTTCACATGGGATATTCCGTGTTAAATGGAAAAGACCTTGAGGAGTCGTGTCCTAAAAAACTGGCAAAAGGGAATACCTTGTTTAAAGGGAGAGATAAACTCAACTACATGTATATGAGTAGAAGAGATGGTCAGCAGGCATAATCAGATTACGTAGTACTTGATAGGCATAGAAAAGAGAGTGGTGAGAATAAGTGAGCTTGGAAAGAAGACTTGAGTGAGGAAGTATCAGAAGAGGGATTGAGTGTAGAATGGCAAAAGGTGAGAACAAATAATGTGAGGGGAGGGGTGGGCAGATTAGAAAGGGTAGTGAGTGGTGGATGAAGAAATAAAGTTTTAGTGAAAGAGAAAAGAGAGGCATTTGGATGATACTCGCTAGGAGGGAGTGAAACTGACTGGGAGATGTATAAAAGAAAGTGGCAGGAGGCCAAGAGAAAGGTGGAAGGGTTGAAAACAAGGGCAAATGAGAGTTAGGGTGAGAGAGCATTATTAAACTTTAGGGAGAAGAAAAAGGTGTTTTGGAAGGAGGTAAATATCGTGCGTAAGACAAAAGAACAAATGGGAACATTGGTGAAGGGGGCAAGTGGGGAAGTAATAATAAGTAGTGATGAAGTGAGAAGGAGATGCAGTGAGTATTTTGAAGGTTTGTTGAATGTTTGATGATAGAGTGGCAGATATAGGGTGTTTTGGTTGGGGTGATGTGCAGTGTGAGAGGGTCAGGGAGAATGGATTGGTTAAGAGAGAAGGGATAGTGAAAGCTTTGCAGAAGATGAAATTCGGCAAGGCAGCAATATTGGATGGTATTGCAGTGGAATTTATTAAAAATGTGGGTGACTGTGTTGTTGATTGGTTGGTAAGGATATTCAGTGTATGTATGGACCATGGTAAAGTGCCTGAGGATTGAAGAAATGCATGCATAGTGCCTTTGTACAAATGCAAACGTGATAAAGGTGAATGTTCAAACTACAGAGGTATAAGTTTGTTGAGTATTCCTGGGAGATCATATCGGAGGGTATTGATTGAGAGGGTGAAGGCATGTACAGAGCATCAGACTGGGGTAGATCAGTGTGGTTTCAGAAGAGGTAGAGGATGTGTGGATCAGGTGTTTGCTTTGAAGAATGTACGTGAGAAATACTTAGAAAAACAGATGGATTTGTATGTAGCATTTATGGATCTGGAGAAGGCATATGATTAGGGTTGATAAGGATGCTTTGTGGAAGGTCTTAGGAGTATATGGTGTGGGAGGTAAATTGCTAGAGACAATGAAAAGTTTTCGTAAGGATGTAAGGCATGTGTATGAGTAGGAAGAGAGGAGAATGATTGGTTCCCAGTGAATATCGGTTTGTGGTAGGGGTGTGATGTCCCCATGGTTGTTTAATTAGTTGATGGATGGGGTGGTTAGGGAGGTGAATGCAAGAGTTTTGGAGGAGGGGCAAGTATGCTGTCTGTTGAAGATGAGAGGGCTTGGGAAGTGATTCAGTTGTTGTTCACTGATGATACAGCTCTAGTGGCTGCTTTGAGTGAGAAACTGCAAAAGTTGGTGACTGAGTTTGGAAAAGTGTGTGAAAGGAGAAAGTTGAGAGTAAATGTGAATAAGAGCAAGGTTATTAGGTTCAGTAGGGTGGAGGGACAAGTCAGTTGGGATGTAAGTTTGAATGGAGAAAAACTGGAGGAAGTGAAGTGTTTTAGATATCTGGGAGTGGACTTAGCAGTGGATGGAACCATGGAAGCAGAGGTGAGTCACAGGGTGGGGGAGGGGGCTATGAAGAATGTGTGGAAGGAGAGAATGTTATCTCAGAGAGAAAAATTAGGTATGTTCAAAGGAATAGTAGTTCCATCAATGTTGTATGGTTGCGAGGCATGGGTTGGGTGGAGGAAGGTGGATTTGTTGGAAATGAAATGTATGAGAACAATATGTGGTGTGAGGTGATTTGAGTGTAGAATAGCAAAAGCTGAGAGGACGTGAAGTAAGGGGAGTGGATGAAGAATTGGAGGTATTTAGGGAAGCTTTGATAGCATATGCAAAAGATGTATATGGCATGTGAAAGATGAGAGGTAGGCAGATTAGAAAAGGTAGTGAGTGGTGAGATTAAGTAAAGTTACCGGTGAAAGAGAAAAGAGAGGGGTTTGGCCGATACTTACAGGGAAGGAGTGCAAATGATTGGTATATGTATAATAGAAAGTGGCAGGGGGGCCAAGAGAAAGGTGAAGGAGCTGAAAAATAAGGATAATGAGAGTTTGGGTGAGATTGTATCATTAAACTTAAGGGAGAATAAAAAGATGTTTTTGAAGGAGGTAGATATTGTGCAAAAGACAATAGAATAAATGGGAACATCAGTGAAGGGGGCAAAAGAGAAAGTGTTAACAGATAGTGATGTTAGGAGATGGAGTGATTATTTTGAAGGATTGATAAATGTGTTTGATGATGAAGTGGCTGATATAGAGTGTTTTGATTTCAGTGGTTTGGTGAAGAGAGATGTGGTGAAATCTTTGCTAGAGATGAAATGCGGCTAGGTGGCAGGAGAGGATGGTATTGCAGTTGAATTTATTAAGAAGGGGTGACTGTGTTGTTGATTGGCTGGTAAAGATGTTCAGTGCATGTATGGATCGTGGTGAAGTGCCTGAGGATTGGCGGAATGCATGCATAGTGCCATTGTACAAAGGCAAACGAGATAAAGGTGAGTATTCAAATTATGATAGTATAAGTTTGTTGAGCATGAATAGTAAATTGTATGGGAGGGTATTGATTGAGAGGGAGAAGGCCCATACAGAGCATCAGATTAGGGAGGAGCAGTGTAATTTCAGAAGTGGTATAGGATGTGTGAGAAATACTTAGAAAATTAGATGGATTTCTGTGCAGCATTTATGGATCTAGAGAAGGCTTATGATAGGGTTGATAGAGATGTTTAGTGGAAGGTCTTAAGGGTATATGGTGTGGAAGATAAGCTGCTGGAAGCAGTGAGTTTTTACCAATGATATAAGGCATGTGTACGAGTAGGAAGAAAGGAGAGTGATTGGTTCCCAGTGAATGTCGGTCTGCGGCAGGGGTGTGATGTCACCACAGTTGTTTTACTTGTTTATGGATGGGATGGATAGGGAGGTAAATGCAAGATTTTTGGAGAGAGGGGCGAGTATGCAGTCTGCTGGGGATAACAGGGCCTGTTAAGTGAGTCAGTTTTTCACCAGTGATACTGCACTGGTGGCCAATTTGAATGAGAAACTGCAGAAGTTGGTGACTGAGTTTGGAAGAGTGCATGAAAGGAGAAAGTTGAGAATAAATGTGAATAAAAGCAAGGTTATTAGGTTTGGCAGGATTAACGGACAAATTAGTTGGGATGTAGATTTGAATGGAGAATAATTGGAGGAAGTGGAGTGTTTTAGATACCAGAGAGTGGACTTGGCAGCAAATGGAACTATGGAAGGGGAAGTGAGTCATAGGGTGGGGGAGGGGGCGAAGGTTCTCGGAGTGATGAATGTGTGGAAAGAGAGAATGTTATCTTAGAGGGCTAATATAGATATGTTTTAAGGAATAGTAGTTCCAGCAATATTAAGTGGTCGCGAGGCATGGAGGAGGGTGGATGTGTTAGAAATTGAATGTTTGAGGATAACATGTGGTGTGTGGTGGTTTGATCAAGTAAGTAATGAAAGGGTAAGAAAGATGAATGAGAAAAAAAGTGTGGTTGAGAGAGCAGAAGAGAGTGTGTTGAAATAGGTTGGACATATGGAAAGAATGAGTGAGAAAAGGTTGACAAAGAGGATATATGGGTCAGAAGTGGAAGTAACAAGAAGTGGGAGACCAGATTGGAGATGAAAGGATGGAGGGTGCAAGGTGTGCTCAGAATAGAGTGAATTGGAACGATACGGTATACTAGGGTCAACGTGCTGTCAGTGGAGTAAGCTACCTCATTATAACTTTCTAAAAGGGGAAAGAGAAGAAGGAGTCATGCGGGGAGTGCTCATCCTCCTAGAAGGCTCAGATTGGGGTGTCTAAATGTGGGTGGATGTAACCAAGATGAGAGAAAAGGAGAGATAGGTAGTATGTTTGAGGAAAGGAACCTGGATGTTTTGGCTCTGAGTGAAACGAAGCTCAAGGGTAAAGGGGAAGAGTGGTTTGGGAATGTCTTGGGAGTAAAGTCAGGGGTTAGTGAGAGGACAAGGGCAAAGGAAGGAGTAGCACTACTCCTGAAACAGGAGTTGTGGGAGTATGTGATAGAGTGTAAGAAAGTAAATTCTAGATTGATATGGGTAAAACTGAAAGTGGATGGAGAGAGATGGGTGATTATTGGTGCATATGCACCTGGGCATGAGAAGAAAGATCATGAGAGGCAAGTGTTTTGGGAGCAGCTGACTGAGTGTGTTAGTGGTTTTGATGCATGCGACCCGGTTATAGTGATGGGTGATTTGAATGCAAAGGTGAGTAATGAGGCAGTTGAGGGAATGATTATTATACATGGGGTGTTCAGTGTTGTAAATGGAAATGGTGAAGAGCTTGTAGATTTATGTGCTGAAAAAGTATTGGTGATTGGGAATACCTGGTTTAAAAAGCAAGATTTTCAGAAGTATACTTATGTATGTAGGAGAGATGGCCGGAGAGCGTTATTGGATTACGTGTTAATTGATAGGCGCACGAAAGAGAGACTTTTGGATGTTAATGTGCTGAGAGGTGCAACTGGAGGGATGTCTGATCATTATCTTGTGGAGGCGAAGGTGAAGATTTGTATGGGTTTTCAGAAAAGAAGAGAGAATGTTGGGGGTGAAGAGAGTAGTGAGAGTAAGTGAGCTTGGGAAGGAGACTTGTGTGAGGAAGTACAAGGAGAGACTGAGTATAGAATGGAAAAAGGTGAGAACAAAGGAGGTAAGGGGAGTGGGGGAGGAATGGGATGTATTTGGGGAAGCAGTGATGGATTGCGCAAAAGATACTTGTGGCATGAGAAGCGTGGAAGGTGGGTTGATTAGAAAGGGTAGTGAGTGGTGGGATGAAGAAGTAAGATTGTTAGTGAAAGGGAAGAGAGAGGCATTTGGATGATTTTTGCAGGGGAACAATGCAAATGAGTGGGAGATGTATAAAAGAAAGAGGCAGGAGGTCAAGAAAAAGGTGCAAAAGGTGAAAAAGAGGGCAAATGAGAGTTGGGGTGAGAGAGTATCATTAAATTTTAGGGAGAATAAAAAGATGTTTTGGAAGGAGGTAAATAAAGTGCGTAAGACAAGGGAGCAAATGGGAACTTCAGTGAAGGAGGCTAATGGGGAAGTGATAACAAGTAGTGGTGATGTGAGAAGGAGATGGAGTTAGTATTTTGAAGGTTTGTTGAATGTGTTTGATGATAGAGTGGCAGATATAGGGTGTTTTGGTTGAGGTGGTGTGCAAAGTGAGAGGGTTAAGGAAAATGATTTGGTAAACAAAGAAGAGGTTGTAAAAGCTTTGCGGAAGATGAAAGCTGGCAAGGCAGCAGGTTTGGATGGTATTGCAGTGGAATTTATTAAAAAAGGGGGTGACTATATTTTTAACTGGTTGGTAAGGTTATTTAATGTATGTATGACTCATGGTGAGGTGCCTGAGGATTGGCGGAATGCGTGCATAGTGCCATTGTACACAGGCAAAGGGGATAAGAGTGAGTGCTCAAATTACAGAGGTATAAGTTTGTTGAGTATTCCTGGTAAATTATATGGGAGGGTATTGATTGAGAGAGTGAAGGCATGTACAGAGCATCAGATTGGGGAAGAGCAGTGTGGTTTCAGAAATGGTAGAGGATGTGTGGATCAGGTGTTTGCTTTGAAGAATGTATATGAGAAATACTTAGAAAAGCAAATGGATGTGTGTGTAGCATTTATGGATCTGGAGAAGGCATATGATAGAGTTGATAGAGATGCTCTGTGGAAGGTATTAAGTATATATGGTTTGGGAGGCAAGGTGTTAGAAGCAGTGAAAAGTTTTTATCGAGGATGTAAGGCATGTGTACGTGTAGGAAGAGAGGAAAGTGATTGGTTCTCAGTGAATGTAGGTTTGCGGCAGGGGTGTGTGATGTCTCCATGGTTGTTTAATTTGTTTATGGATGGGGTTGTTAGGGAGGTGAATGCAAGAGTTTTGGAAAGAGGGGCAAGTATGCAGTCTGTTGTGGATGAGAGAGCTTGGGAAGTGAGTTAGTTGTTGTTCGCTGATGATACAGCGCTGGTGGCTGATTCATGTGAGAAACTGCAGAGGCTGGTGACTGAGTTTGGTAGAGTGTGTGAAAGAAGAAAGTTAAGAGTAAATGTGAATAAGAGCAAGGTTATTAGGTACAGTATGGTTGAGGGTAAAGTCAATTGGGAGGTAAGTTTGAATGGAGAAAAACTGGAGGAAGTAAAGTGTTTTAAATATCTGGGAGTGGATCTGGCAGCGGATGGAACCATGGAAGCGGAAGTGAATCATAGGGTGGGGGAGGGGGCGAAAATTCTGGGAACCTTGAAGAATGTTTGGAAGTCGAGAACATTATCTCGGAAAGCAAAAATGGGTATGTTTGAAGGAATAGTGGTTCCAACAATGTTGTATGGTTGCGAGGCGTGAGCTATGGATAGAGTTGTGCGCGGGAGGGTGGATGTGCTGGAAATGAGATGTTTGAGGACAATGTGTGGTGTGAGGTGGTTTGATTGAGTAACTAATGTAAGGGTAAGAGAGATGTGTGGAAATGAAATGAGTGTGGTTGAGAGAGCAAAAGAGGGTGTTTTGAAATGGTTTGGTCACATGGAGAGAATGAGCGAGGAAAGATTGACAAAGAGGATATATGTGTCAGAGGTGGAGGGAACGAGGAGAAGTGGGAGACCAAATTGGAGGTGGAAAGATGGAGTGAAAAAGATTTTGTGTGATCGGGGCCTGAACATGCAGGAGGGTGAAAGGTGTGCAAGGAATAGAGTGAATTGGAATGATGTGGTATACTGGGGTCGACGTGCTGTCAATGGATTGAACCAGGGCATGTGAATCGTCTTGGGTAAACCATGGAAAGTTGTGTGGGGCCTGGATGTGGAAAGGGAGGTGTGGTTCGGTGCATTATTACATGACAGCTAGAGACTGAGTGTGAACGAATGGGGCCTTTTTTGTCTTTTCCTAGTGCTACCTCACTCACATGAGGGGGGAAGGGGTTGTTATTCCATGTGTGGCGAGGTGGCGATGGGAATATATAAAGGCAGACAGTATGAATTATGTACATGTGTATATATGTATATGTCTGTGTGTGTATATATATGTCACATTGAGATGTATAGGTATGTATATTTGCGTGTGTGGACGTGTATGTATATACATGTGTATGTGGGTGGGTTGGGCCATTCTTTTGTCTGTTTACTTGCGCTATCTCGGTATATATATATATATATTATATATATATATATATATATATATATATATATATATATATATATATTTTTTTTTTTTATACTTTGTCGCTGTCTCCCGCGTTTGCGAGGTAACGCAAGGAAACAGACGAAAGAAATGGCCCAACCGCCCCCCATACACATGTATATACATACGTCCACACACGCAAATATACATACCTACACAGCTTTCCATGGCTTACCCCAGACGCTTCACATGCCTTGATTCAATCCACTGACAGCACGTCAACCCCGGTATACCACATCGCTCCAATTCACTCTATTCCTTGCCCTCCTTTCACCCTCCTGCATGTTCAGGCCCCGATCACACAAAATCTTTTTCACTCCATCTTTCCACCTCCAATTTGGTCTCCCTCTTCTCCTTGTTCCCTCCACCTCCGACACATATATCCTCTTGGTCAATCTTTCCTCACTCATCCTCTCCATGTGCCCAAACCACTTCAAAACACCCTCTTCTGCTCTCTCAACCACGCTCTTTTTATTTCCACACATCTCTCTTACCCTTACGTTACTCACTCAATCAAACCACCTCACACCACACATTGTCCTCAAACATCTCATTTCCAGCACATCCATCCTCCTGCGCACAACTCTATCCATAGCCCACGCCTCGCAACCATACAACATTGTTGGAACCACTATTCCTTCAAACATACCCATTTTTGCTTTCCGAGATAATGTTCTCGACTTCCACACATTCTTCAAGGCCCCCAGAATTTTCGCCCCCTCCCCCACCCTATGATCCACTTCCGCTTCCATGGTTCCATCCGCTGCCAGATCCACTCCCAGATATCTAAAACACTTCACTTCCTCCAGTTTTTCTCCATTCAAACTCACCTCCCAATTGACTTGACCCTCAACCCTACTGTACCTAATAACCTTGCTCTTATTCACATTTACTCTTAACTTTCTTCTTCCACACACTTTACCAAACTCAGTCACCAGCTTCTGCAGTTTCTCACATGAATCAGCCACCAGCGCTGTATCATCAGCGAACAACAACTGACTCACTTCCCAAGCTCTCTCATCCCCAACAGACTTCATACTTGCCCCTCTTTCCAAAACTCTTGCATTTACCTCCCTAACAACCCCATCCATAAACAAATTAAACAACCATGGAGACATCACACACCCCTGCCGCAAACCTACATTCACTGAGAACCAATCACTTTCCTCTCTTCCTACACGTACACATGCCTTACATCCTCGATAAAAACTTTTCTCTGCTTCTAACAACTTTCCTCCCACACCATATATTCTTAATACCTTCCACAGAGCATCTCTATCAACTCTATCATATGCCTTCTCCAGATCCATAAATGGTACATACAAATCCATTTGCTTTTCTAAGTATTTCTCACATACATTCTTCAAAGCAAACACCTGATCCACACATCCTCTACCACTTCTGAAACCACACTGCTCTTCCCCAATCTGATGCTCTGTTCATGCCTTCACCCTCTCAATCAATACCCTCCCATATAATTTACCAGGAATACTCAACAAACTTATACCTCTGTAATTTGAGCACTCACGCTTATCCCTTTTGCCTTTGTACAATGGCACTATGCACGCATTCCGCCAATCCTCAGGCACCTCACCATGAGTCATACATACATTAAATAACCTTATCAACCAGTCAACAATACAGTCACCCCCTTTTTTAATAAATTCCACTGCAATACCATCCAAACCTGCTGCCTTGCCGGCTTTCATCTTCCGCAAAGCTTTCACTACCTCTTCTCTGTTTACCAAATCATTTTCCCTAACCACATATATATATATATATATATATATATATATATATATATATATATATATATATATATATATATATATATATATATATATGTGTGTGTGTGTGTGTGTGATCGGGGCCTGAACATGCAGGAGGGTGAAAGGAGGGCAAGGAATAGAGTGAATTGAAGCGATGTGGTATACCGGGGTTGATGTGCTGTCTGGATTGAATCAAGGCATGTGAAGCATCTGGGGTAAACCATGGAAAGCTGTGTAGGTATGTATATTTGCATGTGTGGATGTATGTATATACATGTGTATGGGGGGGGTTGGGCCATTTCTTTCCTCTGTTTCCTTGCGCTACCTCGCAAACGCGGGAGACAGCGACAAAGTATAATAAAAAAATATATATATATATATATATATATTGACTACGTGTCTGCTTATCGTTATGTTGTTCAGTGCAAAGGGTGTTTTATTTTATTATCACTGGTACTTAATCAAAAGTTTTAATCAGTATGATGGCACAAGAATGTGACTGAGGAAACTCTCAATACAAATGATGGATTGGATGCACTTGTGAATAGCAGTAGTTTTGAAAATACTCCTAGTTCTTCAGAAGGAAAGGCCAGATATGGAGATCGCACTGTACAAGTATCAGTATCTCATCATATGGATTGTCTTTAGTCTGCAATTGCCTCCTCTCGACATGGTCAAACAGTTTGTCCCATCTATTCCCCTGAGACTCTGGCAAAAGGATAGGAATAATAATAATAGGAATAAATAATAGGAATAAAGAGCATGGTTGAGAGAGCAGAAGAGGGTGTTTTGAAATGGTTTGGGCACATGGAGAGAATGAGTGAGGAAAGATTGACCAAGAGGATGTATGTGTCGGAGGTGGAGGGAACGAGGAGAAGTGGAAGACCAAATTGGAGGTGGAAAGATGGAGTGAAAAAGATTTTGTGTGATCGGGGCCTGAACATGCAGGAGGGTGAAAGGAGGGCAAGGAATAGAGTGAATTGGATCGATGTGGTATACCGGGGTTGACGTGCTGTCAGTGGATTGGATCAGGGCATGTGAAGCGTCTGGGGTAAAGCATAGAAAGCTGTGTAGGTATGTATATTTGAGTGTGTGGACGTGTATGTATATACATGTGTATGGGGGTGGGTTGGGCCATTTCTTTCGTCTCTTTCCTTGCGCTACCTCGCAAACGCGGGAGACAGCGAAAAAAAAAATACATAAGTATACGTATGTAAGTAGGAGAGATGGCCAGAGAGCGTTATTGGATTACGTGTTAATTGACAGGCACGCGAAAGAGACTTTTGGGTGTTAATGTGCTGAGAGGTGCAACTGGAGGGATGTCTGATCATTATCTTGTGGAGGCTAAGGTGAAGGTTTGTATGGGTTTTCAGAAAAGAGTGAATGAATGTTGGGGTGAAGAGGGTGGTGAGAGTAAGTGAGCTTGGGAAGGAGACTTGTGTGAGGAAGTACCAGGAGAGACTGAGTACAGAATGGAAAAAGGTGTGAACAATGGATGTAAGGGGAGTAGGGGAGGAATGGGATGTATTTAGGGAATCAGTGATGGATTGCGCAAAAGATGCTTGTGGCATGAGAAAAGTGGGAGATGGGTTGATTAGAAAGGGTAGTGAGTGGTGGGATGAAGAAGTAAGATTGTTAGTGAAAGAGAAGAGAGAGGCATTTGGATGATTTTTGCAGGGAAAAAATGAAATTGAGTGGGAGATGTATAAAAGAAAGAGCCAGGAGGTCAAGAGAACGGTGCAAGAGGTGAAAAAGAGGGCAAATGAGAGTTGGGGTGAGAGAGTATCATTAAATTTTAGGGAGAATAAAAAGATGTTCTGGAAGGAGGTAAATAAAGTGCGTAAGACAAGGGAGCAAATGGGAACTTCAGTGAAGGGCGCAAATGGGGAGGTGATAACAAGTAGTGGTGATGTGAGAAGGAGATGGAGTGAGTATTTTGAAGGTTTGTTGAATGTGTTTAATGATAGAGTGGCAGATATAGGGTGTTTTGGTCGAGGTGGTGTGCAAAGTGAGAGGGTTAGGGAAAATGATTTGGTAAACAGAGAAGAGGTAATAAGAGCTTTGCGGAAGATGAAAGCCGGCAAGGCAGCAGGTTTGGATGGTATTGCAGTGGAATTTATTAAAAAAGGGGGTGACTGTATTATTGACTGGTTGGTAAGGTTATTTGATGTATGTATGACTCATGGTGAGGTGCCTGAGGATTGGCGGAATGCGTGCATATAGTGCCATTGTACAAAGGCAAAGGGGATAAGAGTGAGTGCTCAAATTACAGAGGTATAAGTTTGTTGAGTATTCCTGGTAAATTATATGGGAGGGTATTGATTGAGAGGGTGAAGGCATGTACAGAGCATGAGATTGGGGAAGAGCAGTGTGGTTTCAGAAGTGGTAGAGTATGTGTGGATCATGTGTTTGCTCTGAATAATGTATGTGAGAAATACTTAGAAAAGCAAATGGATTTGTATGTAGCATTTATGGATCTGGAGAAGGCATATGATAGAGTTGATAGAGATGCTCTGTGGAAGGTATTAAGAATATATGGTGTGGGAGGCAAGGTGCTAGAAGCAGTGAAAAGTTTTTATCGAGGATATAAGGCATGTGTACGTGTAGGAAGAGAGGAAAGTGATTGGTTCTCAGTGAATGTAGGTTTGCGGCAGGGGTGTGTGATGTCTCCATGGTTGTTTAATTTGTTTATGGATGGGGTTGTTAGGGAGGTGAATGCAAGAGTTTTGGAAAGAGGGGCAAGTATGAAGTCTGTTGTGGATGAGAGAGCTTGGGAAGTGAGTCAGTTGTTGGTCGCTGATGATACAGCACTGGTGGCTGATTCATGTGAGAAACTGCAGAAGCTGGTGACTGAGTTTGATAAAGTGTGTGAAAGAAGAAAGTTAAGAGTAAATGTGAATAAGAGCAAGGTTATTAGGTACAGTAGGGTTGAGGGTCAAGTCAGTTGGGAGGTAAGTTTGAATGGATAAAAACTGGAGGAAGTAAAGTGTTTTAGATATCTGGGAGTGGATCTGGCAGTGGATGGAACCATGGAAGCGGAAGTGGATCATAGGGTCGGGAGGGGGCGAAAATTCTGGGAGCCTTGAAGAATGTGTGGAAGTCGAGAACATTATCTCGGAAAGCAAAAATGGGTATGTTTGAAGGAATAGTGGTCCAACAATGTTGTATGGTTGCAAGGCGTGGGCTATGGATAGTGTTGTGCGCAGAAGGATGGATGTGCTGGAAATGAGATGTTTGAGGACAATGTGTGGTGTGAGGTGGTTTGAATGAGTAAGAAACATAAGGGTAAGAGAGGTGTGTGGAAATAAAAAGAGCGTGGTTGAGAGAGCAGAAGAGGGTGTTTTGAAATGGTTTGGGCACATGGAGAGAATGAG
Source organism: Panulirus ornatus (assembly GCF_036320965.1). Classification (NCBI taxonomy): domain Eukaryota; kingdom Metazoa; phylum Arthropoda; class Malacostraca; order Decapoda; family Palinuridae; genus Panulirus; species Panulirus ornatus. Next base: position 43,775,385 of record NC_092240.1, read on the forward strand.
TGAGGAAAGATTGACCAAGAGGATATATGTGTCGGAGGTGGAGGGAACGAGGAGAAGTGGGAGACCAAATTGGAGGTGGAAAGATGGAGTGAAAAAGATTTTGTGTGATCGGGGCCTGAACATGCAGGAGGGTGAAAGGAGGGCAAGGAATAGAGTGAATTGGATCGATGTGGTATACTGGGGTTGACGTGCTGTCAGTGGATTGAATCAGGGCATGTGAAGCGTCTGGGGTAAACCATGGAAAGCTGTTTAGGTATGTATATTTGTGTGTGTGGACGTATGTATATACATGCGTATGGGGCGGGTTGGGCCATTTCTTTCATCTGTTTCCTTGCGCTACCTCGCAAACGTGGGAGACAGCAACAAAAAAAAGAAAGAAAAAAAAAAACACCTCCCAATTGACTTGACCCTCAACCCTACTGTACCTAATAACCTTGCTCTTATTCACATTTACCCTTAACTTTCTTCTTTCACACACTTTACCAAACTCAGTCACCAGCTTCTGCAGTTTCTCACATGAATCAGCCAGCAGATCTGTATCATCAGCGAACAACAACTGACTCACTTCCCAAGCTCTCTCATCCACAACAGACTTCATACTTGCCCCTCTTTCCAAAACTCTTGCATTCACCTCCCTAACAACCCCATCCATAAACAAATTAAACAACCATGGAGACATCACACACCCCTGCCGCAAACCTACATTCACTGAGAACCAATCACTTTCCTCTCTTCCTACACGTACACATGCCTTACATCCTCGATAAAAACTTTTCACTGCTTCTAACAACTTTCCTCCCACACCATATATTCTTAATGCCTTCCACAGAGCATCTCTATCAACTCTATCATATGCCTTCTCCAGATCCATAAATGCTACATACAAATCCATTTGCTTTTCTAAGTATTTCTCACATACATTCTTCAGAGCAAACACCTGATCCACACATCCTCTACCACTTCTGAAACCACACTGCTCTTCCCCAGTCTCATGCTCTGTACATGCCTTCACCCTCTCAATCAATACCCTCCCATATAATTTACCAGGAATACTCAACAAACTTATACCTCTGTAATTTGAGCACTCACTCTTATCCCCTTTGCCTTTGTACAATGGCACTATGCATGCATTCCGCCAATCCTCAGGCACCTCACCATGAGTCATACATACATTAAATAACCTTACCAACCAGTCAATAATACAGTCACCCCTTTTTTAATAAATTCCACTGCAATACCATCCATACCTGCTGCCTTGCCGGCTTTCATCTTCCGCAAAGCTTTTACTACCTCTTCTCTGTTTACCAAATCATTTTCCCTAACCCTCTCACTTTGCACACCACCTCGACCAAACACCCTATATCTGCGACTCTATCATCAAACACATTCAACAAACCTTCAAAGTACTCACTCCATGTCTTTCTCACATCACCACTACTTGTTATCACCTCCCCATTTGCGCCCTTCACTGAAGTTCCCATTTGCTCCCTTGTCTTACGCACTTTATTTACCTCCTTCCAGAACATCTTTTTATTCTCCCTAAAATTTAATGATACTCTTTCACCCCAACTCTCATTTGCCCTCTTTTTCACCTCTTGCACCTTTCTCTTGACTTCCTGTCTCTTTCTTTTATACATCTCCCACTCACTTGCATTTTTTCCCTCTCTCTTCTCTTTTACTAATAATCTTACTTCTTCATCCCACCACTCACTACCCTTTCTAATCAACCCACCTCCCACTCTTCTTATGCCACAAGCATCTTTTGTGCAATCCATCACTGATTCCCTAAATACATCCCATTCCTCCCCCACTCCCATTACTTCCATTGTTCTCACCTTTTTCCATTCTGTACTCTGTCTCTCCAGATACTTTCTCACACGTCTCCTTCCCAAGCTCACTTACTCTCACCACCCTCTTCACCCCAACATTCACTCTTCTTTTCTGGAAACCCATACAAATCTTCACCTTAGCCTCCACAAGATAATGATCAGACATCCCTCCAGTTGCACCTCTCAGCACATTAACATCCAAAAGTCTCTCTTTCGCGCACCTGTCAATTAACACGTAATCCAATAACGCTCTCTGGCCATCTCTCCTACTTACATACGTGTACTTATGTATATCTCGCTTTTTAAACCAGGTATTCCCAATCACCTGTCCTTTTTCAGCACATAAATCTACAAGCTCTTCACCATTTCCATTTACAACACTGAACACCCCATGTATACCAATTATTCCCTCAACTGCCACATTACTCACCTTTGCATTCAAATCACCCTTCACTATAACCCGGTCTCGTGCATCAAAACCACTAACACACTCATTCAGCTGCTCCCAAAACACTCGCCTCTCATGATCTTTCTTCTCATGACCAGGTGCATATGCACCAATAATCACCCATCTCTTGCCATCAACTTTCAGTTTTACCCATATTAATCGAGAATTTACTTTCTTACATTCTATCACATACTCCCACAACTCCTGTTTCAGGAGTAGTGCTACTCCTTCCCTTGCTCTTGTCCTCTCACTAACCCCTGACTTTACTCCCAAGACATTCCCAAACCACTCTTCCCCTTTACCCTTGAGCTTCGTTTCACTCAGAGCCAAAACATCCTGGTTCCTTTCCTTAAACATACTACCTATCTCTCCCTTTTTCACATCTTGGTTACATCCGCACACATTTAGACACCCCAGTCTGAGCCTTCAAGGAGGATGAGCACTCCCCGCATGACTCCTTCTTCTGTTTCCCATTTTAGAAAGTTAAAAAATATATAATATATAATATATAATTATATAATTAAGAACCATTGCAACACAAAACTCACCAGGTGGTAGAGTGACCCGCAGTGTATCGAGACAGACTTCCCCAGAACTTTTAAAGGGGAAGTAAATGTTTATAGTTGTGTTACTGGAGTGATAGTTTTCATACATGGTGCTCTGACAAGAAAATAGTGAAATTGGAAAAGAATGTAGCTTAGACATTGAAGCTTATTCTTTCATTGAAATGTGAGCAAATGGAGCATTTTTCAAAGTGATAGAGATGGTGAGCAAAAAGGTGTTTTTCATGAATGTATTGGAAAACTTGAGGTCCAGATAAACTTTCAGTCTCTCAAGACTTTATTGTGGCAGATGACCAACTACCTACCCTCATGCATCCAAGATATGGTTGTACTTTGTGTAGTGAAGACAATTGAGAAACATCATAAGTCAGTATTCCAGTTTCATGATAAGAGAAGAAGTGGACCAGGCAGTATGATACAGTGGTTAAATTGATGAAAACTACTATTGACGTTTGTGTAAATAAATTATACATTTCCCTTTTCCATAGCCAGAGGTTGAACCATTATGTGACATTCATTTTTCTTTTCATTTTCCAGCTAGAAGTTTCAGATTTCTAAATTATTTCTTACATTTTTCATATATATATGTATATATATTATCCCTGGGGATAGGGGAGAAAGAATACTTCCCACGCATTCCTCACATGCTGTAGAAGGCAACTAGAGGGGACGGGAGCGGGGGGCCAGAAATCCTCCCCTTCTTGTATTTTAGCTTTCTAAAATGGGAAACAGAAGAAGGAGTCACGCGGGGAGTGCTCATCCTCCTCGTAGGCTCAGATTGGGGTGTCTAAATGTGTGTGGATGTAACCAAGATGTGAAAAAAGGAGAGATACGTAGTATGTTTGAGGAAAGGAACCTGGATGTCTTGGCCCTGAGTGAAATGAAGCTCAAGGGTAAAGGGGAAGAGTGGTTTGGGAATGTCTTGGGAGTAAAGTCAGGGGTTATTGAGAGGACAAGAGCAAGGGAAGGAGTAGCACTACTCCTGAAACAGGAGTTGTGGGAGTATGTGATAGAATGTAAGTAACTTCTCGATTAATATGGGTAAAACTGAAAGTTGATGGAGAGAGATGGGTGATTATTGGTGCATATGTACCTGGGCATGAGAAGAAAGATGCGAGGCAAGTGTTTTGGGAGCACCTGAATGAGTGTGTTAGTGGTTTTGATGCATAAGACCAGGTTATAGTGATGAGTGATTTGAATGCAAAGGTGAGTAATGTGGCAGTTGAGGGAATAATTGGTATACATGGGGTGTTCAGTGTTGTAAATGGAAATGGTGAAGAGCTTGTAGGTTTATGTGCTGAAAAAGGACTGGTGATTGGGAATACCTGGTTTAAAAAGCGAGATATACATAAGTATACGTATGTAAGTAGGAGAGATGGCCAGAGAGCGTTATTGGATTATGTGTTAATTGACAGGCGCGCGAAAGAGAGACTTTTGGATGTTAATGTGCTGAGAGGTGCAACTGGAGGGATGTCTGATCATTATCTTGTGGAGGCTAAGGTGAAGATTTGTATGGGTTTTCAGAAAAGAAGAGAGAATGTTGGGGTGAAGAGGGTGGTGAGAGTAAGTGAGCTTGGGAAGAAGACTTGTGTGAGGAAGTACCAGGAAAGACTGAGTACAGAATGGAAAAAGGTGAGAACAAAGGAGGTAAGGGGAGTGGGGGAGGAATGGGATGTATTTAGGGAATCAATGATGGATTGCGCAAAAGATGCTTGTGGCATGAGAAGCGTGGGAGGTAGGTTGATTAGAAAGGGTAGTGAGTGGTGGGATGAAGAAGTAAGATTATTAGTGAAAGAGAAGAGAGAGGCATTTGGACGATATTTGCAGGGAAAAAATGCAAATGAGTGGGAGATGTATAAAAGAAAGAGACAGGAGGTCAAGAGAAAGGTGCAAGAGGTGAAAAAGAGGGCAAATGAGAGTTGGGGAGAGAGAGTATTAAATTCTAGGGAGAATAAAAAGATGTTCTGGAAGGAGGTAAATAAAGTGCATAAGACAAGGGAGCAAATGGGAACTTCAGTGAAGGGGGCTAATGGGGTGGTGATAACAAGTAGTGGTGATGTGAGAAGGAGATGGAGTGAGTATTTTGAAGGTTTGTTGAATGTGTTTGATGATGGAGTGGCAGATATAGGGTGTTTTGGTTGAGGTGGTGTGCAAAGTGAGAGGGTTAGGGAAAATGATTTGGTAAACAGAGAAGAGGTAGTAAAAGCTTTGCGGAAGATGAAAGGCGGCAAGGCAGCGGGTTTGGATGGTATTGCAGATGAATTTATTAAAAAAGGGGGCGACTTTATGGTTAACTGGTTGGTAAAGTTATTTAATGTATGTAAGACTCATGGTGAAGTGCCTGAGGATTGGCAGAATGCTTGCATAGTGCCATTATACAAAGGCAAAGCAGATGAAAGTGAGTGCTCAAATTACTGAGGTATAAGTTTTTTGACTATTTATTGGAAATTATATGGGAGGGTATTGATTGAGAGGGTGAAGGCATGCACAGAGCATCAGATTGGGGAAGAGCAGTGTGGTTTCAGAAGTGGCAGAGGATGTGTGGATCAGGTGTTTGCTATGAAGAATGTATGTGAGAAATACTTAGAAAAGCAAATGGATTTGTAGGTAGCATTTATGGATCTGGAGAAGGCATATGATAGAGTTGATAGAGATGCTCTGTGGAAGGTATTAAGAATATATGATGTGGGAGGCAAGTTGTTAGAAACATTGAAAAGTTTTTATTGAGGATGTAAGGCATGTGTACGTGTAGGGAGAGATGAAAGCAATTGGTTGTCAGTGAATGTTGGTTTGCGGCAGGGGTGTGTGATGTCTCCATGGTTGTTTAATTTGTTTATGGATGGGGTTGTTAGGGAGATGAATGCAAGAGTTTTGGAAAGAGGGGCAAGTATGCAGTCTGTTGTGGATGAGAGAGCTTGGGAGGTGAGTAAGTTGTTGTTCGCTGATGATACAGCGCTGGTGGCTGATTTGTGTGAGACTTCAGAAGATGGTGACAGAGTTTGGTAAAGTGTGTGAAAGAAGAAAGCTGAGAGTAAATGTGAATAAGAGCAATGTTATTAGGTACAGTAGGGTTGAGGGACAAGTCAATTGAGAGGTAAGTTTGAATGGAGAAAAGCTGGAGGAAGTGAAGTGTTTTAGAATCTGGGAGTGGATTTGGCAGCGGATGGAGCCATGGAAGCAGAAGTGAATCAAAGGGTGGGGGAGGGGGCGAAGGTTCTGGGAGCGTTGAAGAATGTGTGGAAGTCGAGAACAGTATCTCGGAAAGCAAAAATGGGTATGTTTGAGGGAATAGTGGTTCCAACAATGTTGTATGGTTTTGAGGCATGGGCTATGGATAGAGTTGTGCAGATGAGGGTGGATGTGTTGGAGATGAGATGTTTGAGGACAATATGCGGTGTGAGGTGGTTTGATCGAGTAAGTAATGTAAGGGTAAGAGAGATGTGTGGTAATAAAAAGAGTGTTGTTGAGAGAGCAGAAGAGGGTGTTTTGAAATGGTTTGGTTACATCGAAAGAATGAGTGAGGAAAGATTGACCAAGAGGATATATGTGTCGGAGGTGGAGGGAACAAGAAGTGGGAGACCAAAGTGGAGGTGGAAAGATGGAGTGAAAAAGATTTTGAGTGATCTAGGCCTGAACATGCAGGAGGGTGAAAGGTGTGTAAGGAATAGAGTGAATTGGAACGATGTGGTATACCGGGTCGACGTGCTATCAGTGGATTGAACCAGGGCATGTGAAGCGTCTGGAGTAAACCATGGAAAGTTGTGTGGGGCCTGGATGTGAAAAGGGAGCTGTTGTTTCCGTGCATTATACATGACAGCTATAGACTGAGTGTGAACGAATGTGGCCTTTATTATCTTTTCCTAGCGCTACCTTGCGCACATGCGGGGGTAGGGGGTTGTTATTTCCTGTGTGGTGGGGTGGCGATGGGAATGAATAAAGGCAGACAGTGTGAATTATGTACATGTGTTTATATGTATTTGTCTTTTTGTGTATATATATGTATATGTTGAGATGTATAGGTATGTATATTTGCGTGTGTTGACATGTATGTATATACATGTGTATGTGGGTGGGTTGGGCCATTCTTTCGTCTGTTTCCTTTTGCTACCTCACTAAAACGGGAGACAGCGACAAAGCAAATATATATATATATATATATATATATATATATATATATATATATATATATATATATATATATATAGTATAAGAACAGGACAAGAATGAAATGTTTCATTTAGTTATGTTAAGAATTATAACCATTCTATTGACTGGATTAGCACTAAGTTATTAACTAACTGTTTTACCAGGAGAAATATCATTGAATCTTTTATTTGTAAATACACAAAGAATTGTAACATTAACATGAGTATATACAAACTGGATAGCTTTGTCATAGGCAAAATTTGTAAACTTCCCTTTCCTGACCGCAAGACTAAATTTTTTGACAGGCTTGATGCCAGACTGGAACACTACCATCTGGTATCGCTTGTTTACCAATAGTGTGTTTGGTACATCTCTTCCTTGTATATCAACTGGTTGTTCTGTGTTCTATCTCGTTCTTGTATCTCCTCTGATGGTGTGATTATTACAAGAAATTGGACTTGGAAACTTATCATGCTTCATTTTCATTATGGTTATCAGCATATGTTTGATTATCTATTATACTTGATTGCCATTTCCCACATCAGTGAGGTACCACCAGGAAACAGATGAAGAAAGACCCATCAACTCATATACACACATATATACATGCATGCATATACGCTTACATTTATATTTATTTATTTATTTATACATCATATTTGATTGCCATCTTCCATGTCAGCAAGGTAGCGCAAGGAAACAGACGAGGAATGTCCCAACCCACCCATATACACATGTATATACATAAATGCCCATACATGCACATATGCATACATATACATTACAATGTATACATGCATATACATACACACACTTACATGTACATATCCATACTTGCTGCCTTCATCCATTCCCGTTTCCACCCCGTACACATGAAGTAGCACCCCCCCCTCTCCCCCCACCCCCACCCACCCACCCACACACACACACACACGCACACACACACACACACACACACACACACACACACACACACACACAGCGAGGTAGCGCCAGGAAGACGAAAAAGGCCACATTTGTTCATACTCAGGCTCTAGCTGTCATGTGTTGTACAACAATACTACAGCTCCCTTTCCACATATAGGCCCCACAGACCTTTCCATGGTTTACCCCAGACGCTTCACATGCCCTGGTTCAGTCCATTGACAGCACGTAGACCCCGGTATACCACATTGTTCCAATTCACTCTATTCCTTGCAAGCCTTTCACCCTCCTGTATGTTTAGGCTGCAATCATTCAAAATTTTTTTTCACTCCATCCTTCCACCTCCAATTTGGTCTCCCACTTCTCCTGCTTCCCTCTGCCTCTGACACACATATATCTTCTTTGTCAATCTTTCCTCACTCATTCTCTCCATGTGTCCGAACCATTTCAACACACCCTCTTCTGCTCTCTGAACAACACTTTTTATTACCACACATCTCTCTTACCCTTTCATTACTCACTCACTCAAACAACCTCACACCACATATTGTCCTCAAGGATTTCATTTCCAACACATCCAGCCTTCTCTGCGCAACCCTATCTATAGCCCCATACCTTGCAACCATATAACATTGTTGGAATCCAGCATACCTATTTTTGATCTCCGAGATGACGTTCTTGCCTTCCACACATTCTTCAATGTTTCCAGAACCTTCGCCCCCTCCCCAACCCTGTAACTCACTTCCGCTTCCATGGTTCCATCTGCTGCTAAGTCCACTCTCAGATAGCTAAAACACCTCACTTCCTCCAATTTTTCTCCAGTCAAATTTACCTCCCAATTAACTTGTCACATATATCTTCTTTGACAATCTCTCCTCACTCATTCTCTCCATGTGTCCAAACCATTTCAACACACCCTCTTCTGCTCTCTCAACAACACTTTTTATTATCACACCCTTTATCTTACCCCTTTCATCACTTAATCAAACAACCTCACACCACATATTGTCGTCAAACATTCCATTCAAACACATCCAGCCTTCTCCGCGCAACCCTTTCTATAGCCCCATACCTTGCAACCATATAACATTTTTGGAACCCAACATACCCATTTTTCCTCTCCAAGATGACGTTCTTGCCTCCCACACATTCTTCAGCGTTCCGAGAACCTTCGCCCCCTCCCCTCCCTGTGACTCACTTCCGCTTCCATGGTTCCATCCACTACTAAGTCCACTCCCAGATAGCTAAAACACCTCACTTCCTCCAATTTTTCTCCAGTCAAACTTACTTCCCAATAAATTTGTCCCTTAACAGTACTGAACCTGGTAACCTTGCTCTTCTTTGCATTTACTCTTTACTTTCTTCTTTCACCTACTTTACCAAACTCAGTCACCTACTTCTGCAGTTTCTCTCCTGAATCAGCCACCAGTGCTGTATCATCAGTGAACAAAAACTGACTCACTTCCCAAGCCTTTTCATCCAGAACAGACTGCATACTGTCCCTCTCTCTGAAACTCTTGCATTCACCTCCCTAACCACCCCATCCATAAACAAATTAAATAACCATGGAGACATCATGCACCCCTGCCACAAATCAATTTTCACTAGGAATCAGTCACTTTCCTCTCTTTCTACTCGAACTCATGCCTTACATCCTTGGGAAAAACTTTTCACTGTTTCTAGCAACTTACCTCCCAAATCATATACTCTTAAAACCTTTCGCAAAGCATTTCTATCAACCCTGTCATAAGCCTTCTACAAATCCATAATTGCTACATACAAATCCATCTGTTTTTCTAATTATTTCTCATATACATTCTTCAAAGCAAACACCTGATCCACACATCCTCTACCACTTCTGAAACCACACTGCTCTTCCCCAATCTGATGCTCTGTACATGCCTCTACCCTCTCAATCAATACCTTCCTATATAATGTCCCAGAAATACTCAACAAACTTATGCCTCTGTAAGTTGAACACTCACCTTTATCCCTTTGCCTTTGTACAATGGCATTATGCATGCTCTCCGCCAATCCTCAGGCACTTCACCATGATCCATACATACATTGAATATCCTCATCAACCAATCAACAACACATTCACCCCCTTTTTTAATAAATTCCACTGCAATACCATCCATACTCATTGCCTTGCCAGTTTTCATCTTCCCCAAGGCTTTCACTACCTCTTCTCTGTTTACCAAACCATTCTCCCTGACCCTCTCACTTTGCACACCACCCCAACCAAAACACCATATATCTGCCACTCTATCATCAAACACATTCAACAAACCTTCAAAATACTCACTCCACCTCTTTTTCACTTCACCACTAGTTATTTCATCCCCATTAGCCCCCTTTGCATTCAAATCACTCATAACTGTAACCCGGTCTCATGCATCAAAGCAGCTAACACACTCACTCAGCTGCTCCCAAAACACTTGCCTTTTGTGATCTTTCTTCTCATGGCCAGGTGCATAAGCACCAATAATCACCCATCTCTCTCCATCCAATTTCAGCTTATCTATTTCAATATAGTGTTTACTTTCTTACACAATATCACATACTCCCACAACTCCTGCTTCAGGAGGAGTGCTACTCTTTCCTTTGCTCTTGATCTCTCACAAACCCCTGATTTTACTCCCAAGACATTCCCAAACCACTCTTCCCCTTTAACCTTGAGCTTTGTTTCACTCAGAGCCAAAACATCCAAGTTACTTTCCTCAAACACTTCCTGTCTCTCCTTTTCCTCATCTTGGTTACATCCACACACATTCAGACACCCCAGTCTAAACCTTCAAAGGGGACGAGCACTCCTCGCATGACTCCTTCCTCTGGTTCCCCTTTTAGAAATTTAGATGCAAGGAGGGGAGGGTTTCCAGGCACTCCTGCCCCCCCTTAGTCGCCTTCTATGACACGCGGGGAATACGTGGGAAGTATTCTTTCTCCCGTCCCTAGGGATACACATTCATATACATATCAACATATACACGTATACATACATACATATACACATGCATACACACATATGCATATGTACATATTCATGCTTCTTTGCCTTCATCCATTCCTGGCGCCACCCTGCCCCACAGGAAACAGCATCGATGTCTGCCTACATCAGCGAGGTAGCACCAGGAAAACAGACAAAATCTTTTTCACACTATCCTTCCACCTCCAGTTTGGTCTTCCACTTCTTATTCCCTCCCCCTCTGACACATATATCCTCTTTATCAACCTTTCCTCACTCATTCTCTCCATGTGTCTCAACCATTTTAACACCCTCTTCTGCTCTCTCAACCACACTCTTTTTATTACCACACATCTCTCAAACTCTTTCATCAGTTACCTGATCAAACCACCTCACACCACATATTGTCCTCAAACATTTCATTTCCAACACATCCACCCTCCTCTGTAACAACCATACCCCATGCCTCACAAACATATAATGTTGGAACTACTATTTTTCAAACATACCTGTTTTTGTTTTCCAAGATAGAATTGTCACTTTCCACATATTCTTCAACGTTCCCAGAACTTTCACCCCCTCCCCACCCAATGACACACTGCAACTTCCTTTGTTCCATTTGCTGCCAGGTCCTTTCCCAGATATCTAAAACGCTTTACTTCCTCCATTTTTTTCCATTCAGACTTACACCCAACTAACTTGTCCCTCAAACTTGCTGAGCCTAAAATCCTTGCTGTTATTCACATTTACTCTCAGCTTTCTACTTTCATACACTTTTCCAAACTCAGTCACCAACTTTTATAGTTTCCCGCTCGAATCAGCTACCAGTGGTGTATCATCAAAGAACAACAATTGACTCACATCCCAGGCCCTTTCATCCTCAATAGACTGCATACTTGCCCCTCTCTCAAAATGTCTTGCATTTACCTTCCTAACCACTCCATCCATAAACAAATTAAACCACCATTGGGACATCACACACCCCTGCCATACACCAACCTTCATTGGGAACCAGTCACTCTCCTCTCTTCCTACTTTTACACATGCCTTACAGCCTTGAAAAAACTTCTCTGCTTCTAGCAGCTTACCTCCCACACCATATATTCTTAAGATCTTCCACAAAGCATCTCTATCAACCCTATCATATCTCCTCTGATCCATAAATGCTACAAACATTTTTCCAGGAATACTCAACAAACTTATGCCTCTGGCCTCAGTAGTTTGAACACTCACCTTTATCCCCTTTGCCTTTGTACAGTGGCACTATACATGCTGAAGCAGGGGTAGTGATGCTGTTTCCTGTGAGTCGGTGTAGGAAGAGGAATGGATGCAGGCAAGCAAGTATGAACATGTACTTGTGTATATATGTATATGTCGGTGTATGTTTATGTATGTATATGTTGATATATACATATATATATATATATATATATATATATATATATATATATATATATATATATATATATATATATATATATATATATATATATGTATGTGGGTGTTTATGTATATATATATATATGAGTATATGAGTGGATGGAAGATTCTTCGTCTGTTTCTTAGCACTACCTCACTGGTGCAGGAAACAGTGATTATGTATAATGATTTTTTTTTTTTATTATTATACTTTGTTGCTGTCTCCCGCGTTTGCGAGGTAGCGCAAGGAAACAGACGAAAGAAATGGCCCAACCCCCCCCCCCATACACATGTATATACATACGTCCACACACACAAATATACATACCTACACAGCTTTCCATGGTTTACCCCAGACGCTTCACATGCCTTGATTCAATCCACTGACAGCACGTCAACCCCGGTATACCACATCGCTCCAGTTCACTCTATTCCTTGCCCTCCTTTCACCCTCCTGCATGTTCAGGCCCCGATCACACAAAATCTTTTTCACTCCATCTTTCCACCTCCAATTTGGTCTCCCTCTTCTCCTCGTTCCCTCCACCTCCGACACATATATCCTCTTGGTCAATCTTTCCTCACTCATTCTCTCCATGTGCCCAAACCACTTCAAAACACCCTCTTCTGCTCTCTCAACCACGCTCTTTTTATTTCCACACATCTCTCTTACCCTTACGTTACTCACTCGATCAAACCACCTCACACCACACATTGTCCTCAAACATCTCATTTCCAGCACATCCATCCTCCTGCGCACAACTCTATCCATAGCCCACGCCTCGCAACCATACAACATTGTTGGAACCACTATTCCTTCAAACATACCCATTTTTGCTTTCCGAGATAATGCTCTCGACTTCCACACATTCTTCAAGGCCCCCAGAATTTTCGCCCCCTCCCCCACCCTATGATCCACTTCCGCTTCCATGGTTCCATCCGCTGCCAGATCCACTCCCAGATATCTAAAACACTTCACTTCCTCCAGTTTTTCTCCATTCAAACTCACCTCCCAATTGACTTGACCCTCAACCCTACTGTACCTAATAACCTTGCTCTTATTCACATTTACTCTTAACTTTCTTCTTCCACACACTTTACCAAACTCAGTCACCAGCTTCTGCAGTTTCTCACATGAATCAGCCACCAGCGCTGTATCATCAGCGAACAACAACTGACTCACTTCCCAAGCTCTCTCATCCCCAACAGACTTCATACTTGCCCCTCTTTCCAAAACTCTTGCATTTACCTCCCTAACAACCCCATCCATAATAATGATATTATCATATTTTTTATTATACTTAATCACCATCTCCTGTGGTAGCAAGGTAGTGCAAGGAAACAGACTAAAGAATAGCCCAACCCTTCCACTTGCACATGTATATACATAAACGCCCACACACACACACACATATACATACCTATACATTTCAACATATACATACATATACATACACAGACATATACATATAAACACATATATATATATTCATACTTGCTGCCTTCATCTATTCCCATTGCCTCCCCACCACACATGAAAACCATCCCCCCCCCCCCTGCGTGTTCCAGCAAAAAGATAAAAAAGGCCACATTCATTCACACTCAGTCTCTGGCTCCCTTTCCACATCCAGTCCTTATAAACTTTCCATGGTTCACCCCAGACACATCACATGCGCTGGTTCAATCTATTGACAGCACGTCGACCTCGATATACCACATTGTTCCAATTAAATCTATTCCTTGCACACCTCTCAGCATCCTGTATGTTCAGGCCTCGATCGCTCAAAATCTTTTTCACTCCATCCTTCCACCTCCAATTTGGTCTCCTACGTCTCCTCGTTGCCTCCACCTCTGACACATATATCCTCTTTGTCAGTCTTTCCTCACTCATTCTCACCATATGACCAAACCATTTCAACACACCCTTTTCTGCTCTCTCAACCACACTCTCTTTATTACCACACATCTCTCTTACCCTTACATTACTTACTCGATCAAACCACCTTACACCACATATTGTTCTCAAACATTTCATTTCCAACACATCCACCCTCCTCCACACAACCCTATCTATAGCCCATGCTTCACAACCATATAACTTTGTTGGAACCACTGTTCCTTCATACATACACATTTTTGCTCCGAGATAACATTTTTGCCTTCCACACATTCTTAAATGCTCCTAGAACCTTCGCTCCCTCCCCCACCCTGTGACTCACTTCCACTTCCATGGTTCCATCTGCTGCTAAATCCACTCCCAGATATCCAAACCACTTCACTTCCTCCAGTTTTTCTCAATTCAAACTTACCTCCCAATTAACTTGTCCCTCAACCCTACTGAACCCAATATCTTTGCTCTTATTCACATTTACTCTCAGCTTTCTTCTTTCACACACTTTACCGAACTCAGTCACCAACTTTTGCAGTTTCTCAGCGGAATCAACCACCAGTGCTGTATCATCAGCGAACAACAACTGACACACTTCCCAAGCCCTCTCCTCCATCACAGACTACATACTTTCCCCTCTCTCCAAAACTCTTGCATTCACCTTCCTAACCACCCCATCCATAAAGAAATCAAACAACCATGGATACATCACGCACCCCTGCCGGAAACCGACGTTCACTGGAAACCAGTCACTTTCCTCTCTTCCTACTCATACACATGCCTTACATCTTTGGTAAGAACTTATCACTGCTTCTAGCAACTTACCTCCCACACCATATACTCGTAATACTCATATACTCATAAAGCTTCCCTATCAACCCTATCATATGCTTTCTCCAGATCCATAAATGCTACATACAAATCCATCTGTTTTTTTAAGTATTTCTCACATACCTTTTTCAAAGTGAACACCTGATCTACACATCCTCTACCACTTATGAAACAACACTACTCTTCCCTAATCTGATGATCTGTACATGCCTTTACCCTCTCAATCTATACCCTCCCATGTAATTTCACAGGAATACTAAACAAACTTCTACCTTTGTAATTTGAACACTCACCTTTATCCCCTTATCCTCTATAAAATGGAACTATGCATGCATTCTGCCAATCCTCAGGCACCTCACCACGAACCATACATACACTGAATATCCTTACCAACTAGTCAACAACACAGTCACCCCTTTTTTTTTTTTTATATATTCCACTGCAATACCATCCAAACCTGCCGCCTTGCCTGCTTTCATCTTCCACAAGGCTTTCACTACCTCTTCCTTGTTTACCAAACCATTCTCCATGACCCTTTCACTTCGCACACCACCTCAACCAAAACACCCTATATCTGCCACTCTATCATCAAACACATTCAACAAACCTTCAGAATACTCACTCCATCTCCTCACTTCACCACTGCTTATTATTACCTCCCAATTACCCTCCCTCACCAATGTTCCCATTTGTTCTCTTGTCTTATGCACTTTATTTACCTCCTTCCAAAACATCTTTTTACTCTCCCTCAAATTTATTGATAATCTCACCCCAACTCTCATTTGCCCTCTTTTTCACCTCTTGCACCTTTCTCTTGTCCTCCTGCCACTTTCTTTTATACATCTTCCAGTCATTTGCACTACTTCCCTGCAAAAATTGTCCAAATGCTTCTCTCTTCTCTTTCACTAACAATCTTACTTCTTCATCCCACCACTCGCTACCCTTTCTAATCTGCCCACTTCCTACCTTTCTCATGCCACAAGCATCTTTTGCACAAGCCATCACTGCTTCCCTAAATACATCCCATTCCTCCCTCACTCCCCTTATGTCATTTGCTCTCCCATTTTGCCATTCTTCGCTCATTCTCTCTCCTCACACGTCTCCTTTCCACTCACTTACTCTCACCACTCTCTTCAACCCAACATTCTCTCTTTTTTTCTGAAAAGCTCTACAAATCTTCACCTTCAGGTCCACAAGATAATGATTAGACATCTCTCCAGCTGTCCCTCTCAGCACATTTACATCCAGAAGTCTCTCTCTTTCAGACGCCTGTCAATTAACACAAAATCCAATAACGCTTTCTGGCCAACTCGCCTACTTACATATGTATACTTATGTATCTCTCTTTTTAAACCAGATATTCCCAATCACCAGTCCTTTTTCAGCACACAAATCTACAAGCTACTGGTTCCCAATAAGTGTTGGTTTGTGGCAGGTATGCATGATGTCTCCATGTTTATTTGATATGTTTATGGATGTAGTGGTTAGGGAGGTGAATGCAAGAGTTTTTGAGAGAGGGGCAAGTATTCAGTCTGTTGTGGATGAGAGAGATTGGGAAGTGAGTCAGTTGTTGTTCACTGATGATACAGCACTGGTGACTGATTCAGGCAAGAAGCTGCAGAAGTTGGTGACTGAGTTTGGTAAAGTGTGTGAAAGAAGTAGAAAGTAAATGTGTATAAGAGCAAGGTTATTAGGTCCAGTATGGGTGAGGGACAAGTAAATTGGGAGGTAAATTTGAAGAGAGAAAAACTGGAGGAGGTGAAGTGTTTTAGATATCTGGGAGTGGACTTAGCAGCAGATAGAACTATAGAAGTGGAAGTGAGTCTAGTGGTGGGAGACGGTGCGAAGGTTCTGGGAATGATGAAGAACGTGTGGAAGGCAATAACATTATCTTAGAGAGCAAAAATGGGTATGTTTGAAGGAATAGTTGTTCCTACAATGTTATATGTTGCAAGGCTTGGGCTATAGATTGGGTTTTACAGAGGAGGGTGGATGTGTTGGAAGTGAAATGTTTTAGGACAATATGTGGTGTGAGGTGGTTTAATTAAGTAATGAAAGGGTAAGAGAGATGTGTGGAAATATGAAGAGTGTGATTGAGAGAGCAGAAGAGGGTGTGTTGAAATGGTTTGGACACATAGAGAGAATGAGTGAGGAAAGATTGACAAAGAGGATGGATATATGTGTCAGAGTTAGAGGGAACAAGAAGCTAGATATCATTTGGAGGTGAAAGAATGGAGTGAAAAAGATTTTGAGTGATTGGGGCATGAACATACAGGAGGATGAAAGGTGTGCAAAGAATAGAGTGAATTGGAATGATGTGGCATACTGAGGTCTATGTGTTGTCAGTGTTTGGGGTAAACCATAGAAAGGTCTTTGGGCTTGGATGTGGATAGGGAACTGTGGTTTCGGTGCATTACACATACATATACATACACAGACATATACATATTGTTACGAACGTGTGTGCGTGTGCCCACATGTTCGTGTATATAACGTGTGTGTGTCTATGTGTGTTGTTATTATTTCTTATCAGGACGAGGATTGATGTCTTCCTCTAAGACTGGCTCGGAGCTTCTCTTCCCACCAAGCATTAGGCTTAATAATTTTGTTTCGAAGCCAGACGGCGATCTGTCCTTGAGCACCTGGACCCTTATCAGAGGCGTGAGATTAACTTGTCAGTCAGCTACGGGGTATTTCACCACCATATGTCATCACTGCTGGAGTAAACAAGAGGACAAAGGAGGTTGAACTACGCAGAATGTGCGACAGACTTTAGGATACTCCAACCAATCACAAGTGCTCTTAGTCCCATAGCCAATCAAGGGTAGCGGACGCTTGTCTTTACTTGTAATAAATACCCATGACACCCGCTGAGATTTGATTTTCTCTCTAGCCCAGTGAGGTAAGTGGTGTCCCCCCTGCTGTAAGCCCGATTATCCGAGTGCAGTGCGATATGGACCCTACATTGTTTTGTCTGTCATAATTGAGTATCATAGAATTATAACTCGGTATAAAAGGGTCTAACTAAGTGTAATGTTATCGGACAAATTGTCGTAAAGGAAAGAGATCTCCTGGTTTGAAATCTTACCTGGAATGTTAACTCATGTTCAATGTTAACTTATGTTTAATGTTAACTCGTGTTCAATGTTAACTCATGTTCATTGTTAAACTCATGTTCAGTGTTAACATAAGTGAGTTGTGCCTTTAGTGTGTTTATCTTTGTACACTTCAGTTCCTTTTCATTATAAGCAGTTTTAATGCTGGTCTTTGATTCAATCCCATAACTTTCAGATAGTGTAATCCTGTTACGAAACATAACAAATCTTATGTCCTTGCAAGACAAGGATCAATATAGTATTTGTAACATATATA
This sequence comes from Panulirus ornatus, assembly GCF_036320965.1. Classification (NCBI taxonomy): domain Eukaryota; kingdom Metazoa; phylum Arthropoda; class Malacostraca; order Decapoda; family Palinuridae; genus Panulirus; species Panulirus ornatus. Next base: position 43,793,770 of record NC_092240.1, read on the forward strand.
TGTTACTGGCGACCTTGTCCGAATAAGTATTGAGTTCGTAACAGTATATGCACATGTACATATCCATACTTGCTGCCTTTATCCATTCCCGTCGCCACATCCCTGCCGCAAACCGACTTTCACTGGGAACCAATCACTCTCCTCTCTTTCTACTTGTACAAATGCCTTACATCTTTGGTAAAAACTTTTCACAGCTTCTGGCAAATTACCTCCCACACCATATACTCTTAAAACCTTCCATGAAGCATCTCTATCAATCCTATCATATGCCTTCTCCAGATCTGTAAATGCTACATACAGATCCATCTCTTTTTCTAAGTATTTCTTACATACGTTCTTTAAAAGCTAACACCTGATCCACACATCGTCCACCACTTCTGTAACCACTGCTCTGTACATGCCTTTACCCTCTCAATCAATACCCTCTTATATAATTTCCCTGGAATACTTAACAAAGTTATGCTCCTGTAGTCTGAACACTCACCTTTATTCCATTTGCCTTTGTACACTGGCACTACGTGTGCATTCCGCCAATCCTGAGGCACTTCACCATAATCCGTACATACATTTGAATATCCTTTCTAATCAATCAACAACACAGTCACCCCTTTTTTATTAATTTCCTCTGCAAAACCATCCAAACCCACCGCCTTGCTGGCTTTCATCTTCCTCAAAGCTTTCACTACCGCTTCTCTGTTTGCCAAACCATTCATGCACCGCCCTGACCAAAACACCCTATATCGACCACTCTGTCATCAAACACATTCAACAAACCTTCAAAATACTCCATCTCCCCACTTCATCAATTCTTGTGATTACCTCTCCATTATCCCCCTTCTGATATTCCCATTTGTTCTCTTGTCTTATGCATGGTCTTTACCTCTTTCCAAAACATCTTTTTATCCTCACCAAAATTTAATGATACTCTCTCACCCCAACTCTCATTTACCCTCTTTTTTGCCTCTTGCACCATTCTCTTGACCTCCTGCCTCTTTCTTTTATGCATCTTCCAGCCACTTGCACTACTTCCCTGCAGAAATCATCCAAACGACTCTCTCTTCTCATTCACTAACAATCTTACTTCATCCCTTCACTCACCACCCTTTCTAATCAGCCCACCTCCCACGTTTCTCATGCCACATGCATCTTTTGCGCAAGCCATCACTGCTTCCCTAAATACATCCCATTCCTCCCTCACTCCCCTTATGTCATTTGCTGTCACCTTTTGCCATTCTGCATTTAATCTCTCCTGGTACTTCCTCACATATGCCTCCTTTCCAAACTCACCTACTCTCACCACTCTCTTCTCCCCAACATTCTTCTTTTCTGAAAACCTCAACAAATCTTCACCTTCGCCCCCGTAAGATAATGATCAGACATCCCTTAAGCTGCCCCTCTCAGCACATCAACATCCAAAAGTCTCTCTTTTAAATGCCGATCAATTAACACATAATCCAATAACGCCCTGAGGCCATCCATCTCTCCTACTCACATAGCTGTACTTACGTATATCTCTTTTTAAACCAGGTATTCCCAATCACCAGTCCTTTTTCAGCACACAAATTTACAAGCTCCTCACCATTTCCGTTTACACCTCTGAACACCCCATGTACACCAATAATACCTTCAACTGCCACATTACTCACCTTTGCATTTAAATCACCCATCACTATAACCCGGTCTCTTGCATTAAAGCTGCTGACACACTCACTCAGCTGCTCCCAAAACACTTGCCTCTCATGATCTTTCTTCTCATGCCCAGGTGCATAGGCACCATTAATCACCCATCTCTCTCTATCCACATTCAGTTTTACCCATAACAATCTAGAGTTTACTTCCTTACACTTAATCACATACTCCCAAAACTCCTGCTTCAGGAGGAGTGTTACTCCTTCCCTTGCTCTTGTCCTCTCACTAACCCCTGACTTTACTCCCAAGACATTCCTGAACCACTTCTTTACCCTTGAGCTTCGTTTCACTCAGAGCCAAAACATCCAGACTCCTTTCTTTAGGAATACTACCGATCTAGATGCTCCTTTTTTCTCCTCTTGGTTACATTCACACAAATTCAGACACTACAATCTGAGCCTTTGAGGAGGATGAGCACTCCCCGCATGACTCTTGTTTTCCATTTTAGATATTTGATTACAAGAAGGGGGATTTCCAGGCCTCCGCTTCCGCCCCATTTCGTTGCCTTTTATGACACATGGGGAATGAATGGGAAGTATTCTCTCTCCCCCTATCCCCAGGGATAACGTATGTTTATATATATATATATATATATATATATATATATATATATATATATATATTTTTTTTTTTCTTTTTTTTTATACTTTGTCGCTGTCTCCCGCGTTTGCGAGGTAGCGCAAGGAAACAGACGAAAGAAATGGCCCAACCCCCCCCATACACATGTATATACATACATCCATACACGCAAATATACATACCTACACAGCTTTCCATGATTTACCCCAGACGCTTCACATGCCTTGATTCAATCCACTGACAGCACGTCAACCCCGGTATACCACATCGCTCCAATTCACTCTATTCCTTGCCCTCCTTTCACCCTCCTGCATGTTCAGGCCCCGATCACACAAAATCTTTTTCACTCCATTTTTCCACCTCCAATTTGGTCTCCCTCTTCTCCTCGTTCCCTCCACCTCCGACACATATATCCTCTTGGTCAATCTTTCCTCACTCATTCTCTCCATGTGCCCGAACCACTTCAAAACACGCTCTTCTGCTCTCTCAACCACGCTCTTTTTATTTCCACACATCTCTCTTACCCTTACGTTACTTACTCGATCAAACCACCTCACACCACACATTGTCCTCAAACATCTCATTTCCAGCACATCCATCCTCCTGCGCACAACTCTATCCATAGCCCACGCCTCGCAACCATACAACATTGTTGGAACCACTATTCCTTCAAACATACCCATTTTTGCTTTCCGAGATAATCTTCTCAACTTCCACACATTCTTCAAGGCTCCCAGAATTTTCGCCCCCTCCCCCACCCTATGATCCACTTCCGCTTCCATGGTTCCATCCGCTGCCAGATCCACTCCCAGATATCTAAAACACTTCACTTCCTCCAGTTTTCCTCCATTCAAACTCACCTCCCAATTGACTTGACCCTCAACCCTACTGTACCTAATAACCTTGCTCTTATTCACATTTACTCTTAACTTTCTTCTTCCACACACTTTACCAAACTCAGTCACCAGCTTCTGCAGTTTCTCACATGAATCAGCCACCAGCGCTGTATCATCAGCGAACAACAACTGACTCACTTCCCAAGCTCTCTCATCCCCAACAGACTTCATACTTGCCCCTCCTTCCAAAACTCTTGCATTCACCTCCCTAACAACCCCATCCATAAACAAATTAAACAACCATGGAGACATCACACACCCCTGCCGTAAACCTACATTCACTGAGAACCAATCACTTTCCTCTCTTCCTACACGTACACATGCCTTACATCCTCGATAAAAACTTTTTACTGCTTCTAACAACTTGCCTCCCACACCATATATTCTTAATACCTTCCACAGAGCATCTCTATCAACTCTATCATATGCCTTCTCCAGATCCATAAATGCTACATACAAATCCATTTGCTTTTCTAAGTATTTCTCACATACATTCTTCAAAGCAAACACCTGATCCACACATCCTCTACCACTTCTGAAACCACACTGCTCTTCCCCAATCTGATGCTCTGTACATGCCTTCACCCTCTCAATCAATACCCTCCCATATAATTTACCAGGAATACTCAACAAACTTATACCGCTGTAATTTGAGCACTCACTCTTATCCCCTTTGCCTTTGTACAATGGCACTATGCACGCATTCTGCCAATCCTCAGGCACCTCACCATGAGTCATAAATACATTAAATAACCTTACCAACCAGTCAACAATACAGTCACCCCCTTTTTTAATAAATTCCACTGCAATACCATCCAAACCTGCTGCCTTGCCGGCTTTCATCTTCCGCAAAGCTTTTACTACCTCTTCTCTGTTTACCAAATCATTTTCCCTAACCCTCTCACTTTGCACACCACCTCGACCAAAACACCCTATATCTGCCACTCTATCATCAAACACATTCAACAAACCTTCAAAATACTCACTCCATCTCCTTCTCACATCACCACTACTTGTTATCACCTCCCCATTTGCGCCCTTCACTGCAGTTCCCATGTGCTCCCTTGTCTTACGCACTTTATTTACCTCCTTCCAGAACATCTTTTTATTCTCCCTAAAATTTAATGATACTCTCTCACCCCAACTCTCATTTGCCCTTTTTTTCACCTCTTGCACCTTTCTCTTGACCTCCTGTCTCTTTCTTTTGTACATCTCCCACTCAATTGCATTTTTTCCCTGCAAAAATCGTCCAAATGCCTCTCTCTTCTCTTTCACTAATACTCTTACTTCTTCATCCCACCACTCACTACCCTTTCTAATCAACCCACCTCCCACTCTTCTCATGCCACAAGCATTTTTTGCGCAATCCATCACTGATTCCCTAAATACATCCCATTCCTCCCCCACTCCCCTTACTTCCATTGTTCTTACCTTTCTCCATTCTGTACTCAGTCTCTCCTGGTACTTCTTCACACAAGTCTCCTTCCCAAGCTCACTTACTCTCACCACCCTCTTCACCCCAACATACACTCTTCTTTTCTGAAAACCCATACAAATCTTCACCTTAGCCTCCACAAGATAATGATCAGACATCCCTCCAGTTGCATCTCTCAGCACATTAACATCCAAAAGTCTCTCTTTCGCGCGCCTGTCAATTAACACGTAATCCAATAATGCTCTCTGGCCATCTCTCCTACTTACATAAGTATACTTATGTATATCTCGCTTTTTAAACCAGGTATTCCCAATCATCAGTCCTTTTTCAGCACATAAATCTACAAGCTCTTCACCATTTCCATTTACAACACTGAACACCCCATGTATACCAATTATTCCCTCAACTGCCACATTACTCACCTTTGCATTCAAATCACCCATCACTATAACCTGGTCTCGTGCATCAAAACCACTAACACACTCATTCAGCTGCTCCCAAAACACTTGCCTCTCATGATCTTTCTTCTCATGCCCAGGTGCATATGCACCAATAATCACCCATCTCTCGCCATCAACTTTCAGTTTTACCCATATTAATCGAGAATTTACTTTCTTACATTCTATCACATACTCCCACAACTCCTGTTTCAGGAGTACTGCTACTCCTTCCCTTGCTCTTGTCCTCTCACTAACCCCTGACTTTACTCCCCAGACATTCCCAAACCACTCTTCCCCTTTACCCTTGAGCTCCGTTTCACTCAGAGCCAAAACATCCAGGTTCCTTTCCTCAAACATACTACCAATCTCTCCTTTTTTCACATCTTGGTTACATCCACACACATTTAGGCACCCCAATCTTATTTATTTATTTATTTATTTATTTTGCTTTGTCGCTGTCTCCCGCGTTTGCAAGGTAGCGCAAGGAAACAGACGAAAGAAATGGCCCAACCCACCTTCATGTACATGTATATACATACACATCCACACACACAAATATACATACCCATACATCTCAATGTACACATATATATACACACACAGACACATACATATATACACATGCACACAATTCACACTGCCTTTATTCATTCCCATCGCCACCTCGCCAGACATGGAATAACATCCCCCTCCCCCCTCATGTGTGTGAGGTAGCGCTAGGAAAAGACAACAAAGGCCCCATTCGTTCACACTCAGTCTCTAGCTGTCATGTAATAATGCCCAAAACCACAGCTCCCTTTCCACATCCAGGCCCTACAGAACTTTCCATGGTTTACCCCAGACGCTTCACATGCCCTGATTCAATCCATTGACAGCATGTCTACCCCGGTATACCACATCGATCCAATTCACTCTATTCCTTCCCCACCTTTCACCCTCCTGCATGTTCAGGCCCCGATCACTCAAAATCTTTTTCACTTCATCTTTCCACCTCCAATTTGGTCTCCCACTTCTCCTCGTTCCCTCCACCTCCGACACATATATCCTGCTTGTCAATCTTTCCTCACTCATTGTCTCCATGTGCCCAAACCATTTCAAAACACCCTCTTCTGCTCTCTCAGCCACGCTCTTTTTATTTCCACACATCTCTCTTACCACACTTACATTACTTACTCGATCAAACCACCTCACACCACATATTGTCCTCAAGCATCTCATTTCCAGCACATCCACCCTCCTGCGCACAACTCTATCCATAGCCCACGCCTCGCAACCATACAACATTGTTGGAACCACTATTCCTTCAAACATAGCTATTTTTGCTTTCCGAGGTAATGTTCTTGACTTCCACACATTCTTCAAGACTCCAGGGAATTTTCGCCCCCCCCCCCCACCCTATGTTTAAATTCCCGCCCATGGTTACATCTGTGCCAGACCCACTCCCAGATATCAAAAAAACATTTATTTCCCTCAGTTTTTCTCCATTAAAAACTTACCCCCCAATTGATTTGCCCCTAAACCCCTACTGTACCTAGTAACCTTGCTCTTATTCACTTTTTAACTTTTAATTTCTTCTTTCCACACTTTCCCAAAAAACTCAGAACCAGTTTTCTGCAGTTTTTTAACATGATTCAGCCACCAGCGCTGATTCATACACAGTATATACTAACGTCCAATTGAAATTTGTACATACTTTTTTCATTTAAACTTTTATACTATTATACTTACACAACTTTTTAAATATTCACATTTATTTAAATTCCCCTTTAATTGTGCCTTTATTCTTTCCCGTCGCCCCCTGCCACCATGAAATGAAAAAACCCCCCCCCCACATGCGCGCAAAGGGTAGCACTGGGAAAAGGGCCCAACAAATGACATTTTTTCCCACACTCAGTCTTAGAAAGTCTTGTAAAATGCACCAAAACCACAGCTCCCTTTCCACACCCAAAGGCCCCCCAAAAAACTTTTTTTGGGTTTTCCCCCCCGACGCTTCACATGCCCTGGTTCAATCCTTTTGACGCAGTGCCCCGGTATCCCAATGTTCCAATTAAATTTTATATGAAAGATAATGTGGGAAAAATAATTTTGTTCATTATTATTATTTTTCTTAATTGCTTTTTCCCCGTGTTAGCGGGGTTTTTAGCGAAATTTGAAAAAACGAAAAAATGGCCCAACCCCCCCCATACACATTTTTATAAAACATAACGCCCACACCCAAAAATAACATCCCCAACTTTTAAAAATTAACAATTTATACAAAAGACAATACTTTTATAAATGACAAATTCAACCCTTTATTCTTTCCCCGTCCCACCTCCCTTTTCCGAAAAAGTTTTTTTCCACGGGAAAACCAAATTTCCATTTCCCCTTTTTCTTTAAAAGTTAATTTTTTAAAAATTTTCAAAATTTTCGGGGAAAATTTCCCCCCCACAACCATAAATTTTTAATTCCAAAAGATTTTAAACCAACTTTTTTGCCCTTCTCCAGTTTCCATAAATGTCCCTTTTAAAAATTTTCCTTTTGGGGGTTTTTTTAAGTTGGCCCTTTTAAAATTTTGTTTAAAAAATTTTTTTTTTTTTTTTTTTTCTTTTTAAAATTTTTGGGTTTTTAAAAAAATTTTTTTTTTTTTTTAAAATTTTTAAAAAAAATTGGGGGTTTTTTTTTTTAAAAGGGGGAAAAAATTTTTTTTTTAAAAGGGGGGGGGGGTTTTTTTTTTTTTTTTTCCCTTTTTTTTTTTTAATTTTTTTTAAAAATTTAAAAAAATTTTTTTTTTTTTGGTTTTTTGGGGGTAATTTTTTTTTTTTTTTTTTAAAAAATTTTTTTCCCCTTTTTTTTTTTCCCCCCCTTTTTTTTTAAAAAAAAATTTTTAAAAATTTTTTTTTTGGGGGGGGTTTTTAAAATTTTGGGGAAAAAAAAAATTTTTTTTTAAAAAAATTTTTTTTTAAAAAAAAATTTTTTTTTTCCCCCCTTTTTTAAAAAATTTTTAAATTTTTCTTTTTCCCTTTTCCCCCAATTTTTTCCCCTTTTTTTTCCTTTCAAATTCCCTTTTTTTGGGTTTTAAAAAAGGGGGGGGGCCAAAAACCCAAAAAAAGGGAAAAACCCCCGGGGGGGGGTTTTTTTTTGGGGGGGGTTTTTTTTTTTTTTTTTTTTAAAATTTTTTTTTAAAAGGAAAAATTTTTTTTCCCTTTTTTTTTTAAATTTTAAAAGGGGGTTTTTTTTTTTTAAAAAAAAAAATTTTTTAAAAATTTTTTTGGGGGGGAAAAAAAAATTTTTTAAAAAAACCCTTTTTTAAAGGGGGGGTTTTTTTTAAAAAAAAAAATAAAAAAAATAAACAAAGGGGGTTTTTTTTTTTTGGGGGGGGTTTTTTTGAAAAATTTTTAAAACCCCCCAAAAAAAAAATTTTTAAAAAAGGGCCAAAAAAAAAAAAAAATTTTTTTTTTTTAAAAAAAAAAAACTTTTTTTGGGGGGGGGGAAAAAAAAAAAAAAAAAAATTTTTTGGGGGGTTTTTTTTCTTTTTTCCTTTTTTTTTTGGGGGGCCGGAAAAGGGGAAAACCCCCCCCAAAAAAAAATTTTTTTTTGGGGGAAAAAACCCTTTGGGTTTAATTTTTTCCCCCCTTTTAAAAAACCTTTGGCCCCAAAAAATTTTTTTCATTTTAAAAAAAAAATTTTTGCCCTTGGATTTGAAAGAAAAAGTGAGTCCAAATTCCAGAGCAAGTTTTTCGTCCCGGGTTAAGGAATAAGACAAAAGATTATTGATGTTCTTTTCTGGGTTTGATGCTTTCACCCATGAACTGTTGTTAAGATCTTTTCCATTTTCCATTCACAGTATAGCGGTTAGCATCCCTGGCCTTGATGCATTCATGGGCTGCCCAGGGTTGAACGCATAGGTTCAAATTCTGGTTATAGCACTTGGTCCACCGTCAACTCAGCTGTTCACCCACCCCTAGGGGTTAGTCTATAAAATGGATACCCAGCAGAGTTAGAGTAATTGTAATTTTAATTCAGCTGAAATGTAATTAATTACAGAAATATTGTAATTGTAATTGAAAAAGAAATTTAGTTAATTGTAATTATATGGTCAAGTAATTGTAATTTAATTGTAATAGTGAAAGGGGAAGAAAGTGGTACTGATAACCTTGTAAATGCAAAGGTGGGCAAGTGGTACTTTTAAAGTAGAAGTGGCAGTGGTACTGATAAAAAGAAAATAATGGCGATAGCAGTATAATTTATGAAAAGTACAGCTGGTAGCAGTACTTTTTGAGTATCAACTATTTAAGTCCACCCTTCTGATCTCTTGACCCTACTCTAACAAAAGTATTAGTTCGATAATAACAAAAACAAAACATTATACGAATTCAAGAACCCTGCAGAGGTGAATGATGCATTTGATCTTCTGTCCCAGAAAGAGCAGAGGAGTAAGAAATCATGTCAGTGGAGATTTATGCTTGAAGGCACTAGTGGTTGTCCTCAACCTTTTCAGGAGGCCATGGAAGTTGTGGAGGGGCAGAGGTGACCATATCTGCTATTAGACCAGTGATTCAGGGACTTAAACACTCTTTGAAGGATCTAATTCAAAATCATAACACTTAATTACAGTCCTGTTGGACTCTGTGAAGAAAAGGTTGGATCCATACATGGAAATCAGAGTTGTTCACGTAGCTGCCTTTTTGGATCCTAGATTCAAACTGGACTGGCCTCCATTACAAGAGCAGAAGGACCAAATTCTGGTATATGACAAAGGAAATGCTAAAAGAATTGGAGGTGGTTTAGAAGGGTTCAGCATCAGCAGTGGATGAATAAAGTAACAAGGATGATCTAGCAGAATGATTACTGGAATCCAAAACACCCAGACTTTTCTGTTTCATACCAAAATGCTCAATAATGGGGATCAGAGGGAAGCACAGTTTCAATGAGTCTTTTGAAATAATTTGTAGAGGAAGGAACTCTAGTATTTTCAAGGGATCCAATGCTATACTGGAAAAAATGTTTCCCAAACTTTGCATCCACTGAAGAGCCTTGCAAGAGAAGTGATTGGGTGTACTGCTATGTCTGCTCCATCGGAGGAAGTTTTCAACAATGCTGCAAATTTTTTCAGTGCTAACAGTGCTCAACTTGGTGTCACTTCTTTCCATTCATTGTTACTGATAAAGTGCAGTAGTGAATTGTTTGAAATACCTCCAGCTTTTTAGTTACCATCTGCAACATCTACTAAAATGAAATCTTTATTTTTGTTCTCAAAATAGGTTTTGATAACCTTACAGTGCAAAATTAGAGTTTTTTATGAAAATTATTTTTTCTCCAAATTAGGGAAATTTTAATTGTAATTTTGATTTTGATTTTGTTTTGTGGTAATTTTGATTATAATGTAATTATTATTCCCAAATGTATTAGTAATTATAATTTCCTGGGAAATTATATGGGAGGGTATTGATTGAGATGGTGAAGGCATGTACAGAGCATCAGATTGGGGAAGAGGAGTGTGATTTCAGAAGTGGTAGAGGATGTGTGGATCAGGTGTTTGCTTTGAAGAATGTATGTGAGAAATACTTAGAAGAGCAAATGGATTTGTATGTAGCATTTGTGGATCTGGAGAAGGCATATGATAGAGTTGATAAAGATGCTCTATGGAAGGTCTTAAGAGTATATGGTGTGGGAGGCGAGCTGCGGGAAAGGATGAAAAGTTTTTATCTAGGATGTAGGGAACGTGTATGAGTAGGAAGAGAGGAAAGTGATTGGTTCCCAATGAATGTTGGTTTGTGGCAGGGGTGTGTGATGTCTCCATGGTTGTTTAATTTGTTTATGTATGGAGTTGTTAGGGAGGTGAATGCAAGAGTTTTGGAGAGAGGGGCAAGTATGCAGTCTGTTGTAGATGAGAGGGCTTGGGAAGTGGGTCAGTTGTTGTTCACTGATGCTACAGCGCTGGTGGCTGATTTGGGTGAGAAACTGCAGAAGCTGGTGACTGAGTTTGGTAAAGTGTGTGAAAGAAGAAAGCTGAGAGTGAATGTGAATAGGAGCAAGGTTATTAGGAACAGTATGGTTGAGGGACAAGTCAATTGGGAGGTAAGTTTGAATGGAGAAACACTGGAGGAGGTGAAGTGTTTTAGATATCTGGGAGTGGATTTAACAGCAGATGGAACCATGGAAGCGGAAGTGAGTCACAGGGTGAGGGGGGAGCGAAGGTTCTGGGAGCGTTGAAGAATGTGTGGAAGGCGAGAACATTGTCTTGGAAAGCAAAAATAGGTATGTTTGAAGGAATAGTGGTTCCAATAACGTTATATGGTTGCGAGGTGTGGGCTATAGATGGGGTTGTGCAGAGGAGGGTGGATGTGTTGGAAATGAGATGTTTGAAGACAGTATATGGTGTGATGTGGTTTGACTGAGGTTTGATTGGGTGAAAGAGATGTGTGGTAATAAAAAGAGTGTGGTTGAGAGAGCAGAAGAGGGTGTGTTAAAGTGGTTTGGTCACATGGAGAGAATGAGTGAGGAAAGAATAACAAAGAGGATGTATGTGTTGGGGGAGGGGGAACGAGGAGAAGTGGGAGACCAGATTGGAGGTGGAAGGATGGAGTGAGGGGGATTTTGATTGATCGGGGCCTGGACATGCAGTAGGGTGAGGGGCATGCAGGGAATGAAGTGCATTAGGGCGATGTGGTGTGCTGGGATCGACGTGCTGTCATTGGATTGAACCAGGGCATGTGAAGTGTCTGGGGTAAACCATGGAAAGATTTGTGGTGCCTAGATGTGGAAAGGGAGCTGTGGTTTCAGTGCATTACACATGACAACTAGAGACTGAGCGTGAATAAATGTGGCCTTTGTTGTCTTTTCCTGGCGCTACCTTGTGCGTGTGCGGAGGAGGGGGTTGTCATTTCATGTGTGGCGGGGTGGCGACGGGAATGGCTGAGGTCAGTAAGTAAGTAAGTCAGTAAATGTGAGTATGTACATGTGTATATATGTATTTGTCTGTGTATGGAAGTGTATGTATATATTGAAGTGTATAGGTGTGTATATGTGTGTGTGTGGGTGTGTATTTATATACATATGTATGTGGGTGGGTTGGGCCATTCTTTCGTCTGTTTCCTTGCACTACCTCGCTAATGCGGGAAACAGTGATAAAATATAATAAATAATGAATAATGAAATAAGAAAACAGAAAGTTTTTGTAATTGTAATTGTAATTTGATTTTCAAGCAGTAATTGCTTCAACCCTGGAATCTGGCTCAGGCTCAGGTTTCGGAATGTCTTGGGAGTAAAGTCAGGAGTTGATGAGAGGACAAGAGCAAAGGAAGGAGTAGCACTCCTCCTGAAGCAGGAGTTGTAGGAATATATGATAGAGTGTAAGAAAGTAAACTGTAGATGGATATGAGTCAAACTGAAAGTGGATGGAGAGAGATGGGTGATTATTGGTGCCTATGCACCTGGTCATGAGAAGAAAGATCATGAGAGGCAAGAGTTTTGGGAGCAGCCGAGTGAGTGTGTTAGCAGCTTTTATGGACGAGACAGGCTTACAGTGATGGGTGATTTGAATGCAACGGTGAGTCATGTGGCAGTTGAGGGTATAATTGGTGTAAATGGGGTGTTCAGTGTTGGAAATGGAAATGGTGAAGAGGTTGTGGATTTGTGTGCTGAAAAAGGACCGGTGATTGGGAATACCTGGTTTAAAAGGCGATATAAGTATACGCATGTGAGTAGGAGAGATGACCTGGGGGCGTTATTGGATTATGTGTTGATTTATAGGCGTGTAAAAGAGAGAATTTTGGATGTTAACATGCTGAGATGGGCAGCTGGAGGGATGTTTGATCACTATCTTGTGGAGGCAAAGGTGAAGATTTGTAGAGATTATCAGAAAAAAAGAGAGAATTTTGGGGAGAAGAGAGTGGTGAGAGTAAGTGAGCTTGGAAAGGAGACTTGTGTGAGGAAATACCAGGAGAGACTGAGTGCAGAATGGCTAGAGGTGAGAGCAAATGATGTAAGAGGAGTGGGGGAGGAATGGGATGTATTTAGGGAAGCAGTGGTGTTTTGTGTAAAAGTTGCATGTGGTATGAGAAAGGTGGGAGGTGGGCAGATTAGAAAGGGTAGTGAGTGGTGGGATGAAGTAAGATTGCTAGTGAAAGAGAAGAGAGAGGCATTTATACGATTTTTGCAAAGAGGTAGTGCAGATGAGTGGGAGATGTATAAAAGAAAGAGGCAGGAGATCAAGAGAAAGGTGCAAGAGGCAAAAAAGAGGGCAAATGAGAGTTGGGTGAGAGAGTATCATTAGATTTTAGTTAGAATAAATACATTTTGGAATGAGGTAAATAAAGTGCATAAGACAAGAGAACAAATGGGTACATTGATGAAGGGGGCAAATGGGGAGATAATAACAATTAGTGATGAAGTGTGAAGGAGATGGTGTGAATATTTTGAAGGTTTGTTGAATGTGTTTGATGAAAGAGTGGCCGATAGAGGGTGTTTTGGTCGAGGTGGTGTGCTAAGTGAGAGGGTCAGGGAGAATGGTTTGGTAAACAGAGAAGAGGTAGTGAAAGCTTTAGGGAAGATCAAAACTGGCAAGACAGTGGGTTTGGATAATATTGCAGTGGAATTTATCAAAAAAGGGGGTTGTTGATTGATTGGTAAGGGTATTCAATGTATGTATGGATCATACTGAAGTGCCTGAGGATTGGTGGAATGCATTTTTAAAAGGCAAAGGGGATAAAGGTAAGTGTTGAAATTACAGAGGCATAATTTTGTTGAGTATTCCTGAGAAATTATATAGGAGGGTATTGATTGAGAGGGTGAAGACATGTACAGAGCATCAGATTGGGGAAGAACAGTGTGGTCCTAGAAGTGGTAGAGGATGTGTGGATCAGATGTTTGCTTTGAAGAATGTATGTGAGAAATACTTTGAAAAACAGATGGATTTGTATGTAGCATTTAAGGATCTGGGGAAGGCATATGATAGGGTGGATAGAGATGCTTTGTGGAATGTTTTAAAAGTATATGGTGTGGGAGTTAAGTTGCTAGAAGCACTGAAAGGTTTTTAGCAAGGATGTAAGGCATGTGTACGAGTGGGAAGAGAGAAAACTGATTGGTTCCCAGTGAATGGCGGTTTGTGGCAGGGGTGCGTGATGTCTCCATGGTTGTTTTATTTGTTTATGGATGGAGTGGTTAGGGAAGTGAATGCAAGAGTTTGGAGAGAGGGACAAGTATGCAGTCTGTTGTGGATGAGAGGGCTTAGGAAGTGAGTCAGTTGTTGTTCATTAATGATACAGCACTGGTGGCTGATTTAGGTGAGAAACTGCAGAAGTTGGTGGCTGAGTTTGATAAAGTGTGTGAAGGAAGAAAGTTGAGAGTAAATGGGAATAAGAGCAAAGTTATTAGGTTCAGTCGGGTTGAGGGACAAGTTAATTGGGAGGCAAATTTGATTGGAGAAAAACTGGAGGAAGTGAAGTGTTTTAGATATATAGGAGTGGACTTAGCAGCGGATGGAACCATGCTAGCGGTAGAGTCATGGTGAGGGAGGGAGCGAAGGTTCTGGGAGCGTTGAAGAATATGTGGAAGGCGATAACTTTATCTTGTAGAGGAAAAATGGGTATGTTTGAAGGAACAGTGGTTCCAACAATGTTATATGGTTGCGAGGCATGGGCTATAGATAGGGTTGTGCGGACTAGGGTGGATGTGTTGGAAATGAAATGTTTGAGAACAATATGTGGTGTGAGGTGGTTTGTTCGAGTAAGTAATGAAAGGTTAAGAGAGATGTGTGGTGATAAAAGTGTGGTTGAGAGAGCAGAAGAGGATGTGTTGAAATGGTTTGAACACATGGAGAGAATGAGTGAGGAAAGATTGACAAAGAGGATATATGTGTCAGATGTAGAGGGAAGAAGGAGAAGCGGGAGACCAAATTGGAGGTGGAAGGATGAAGTGAAAAAGATTTTGAGTGATCGGGGCTTGAACATGCAGGAGGGTGAAAGGCGTAGAAAGGAATAGAGTGAATTGGAACGATGTGGTATACCGGGGTCGACATGCTGTCAGTGGATTGAACCAGGGCATGTGAGGCATCTGGGGTAGCCATGGAAAGTTTTGTGGGGCCTGGATGTGGAAAGTGAGCTGTGGTTTCGGTGCATTATACATGACAGCTAGAGACTGAGTGTGAATGAATGTGGCCTTTGTTGTCTTTTCCTAGTGCTACCTCGCACGCATGCGGGGGAGGGGGTTTCATTTCATGTGTGGCGAGGTGGCGACAGGAATGAATAAAGGCAGCAGGTATGAATTTTGTACCTGCGTATATATGTATATGTCTGTGTATGTATGTATATGTTGAAATGTATAGGTATGTATATGTGCGTGTGTGGATGTGTATGTATATGCATGTGTATGTGGGTGGGTTGGGCCATTCTTTCGTCTGTTTTTTTGCTAACGCGGGAGACAGCGATAAAGTATAACGAAAAAAGGAAAGAAAAATAATGTCTGTGTTTATGTATATATATGTATGTGTGTTTATTTTGATATTTATATGTATGTATATGTACGTGTAAAGGCATTTATGTATTTAGATGTGGATATGAGTGGATGGGCCATACTTTGTTTGCTAGCAGTACCTTGCTGACCTGGGAACGGTGATCAAGTATAGTAATAAAATGATAATGAATATGTATAATCCTTTTATGAACTTTTTTTTTTTTTTTGCTTTGTCGCTGTCTCCCGCGTTTGCGAGGTAGCGCAAGGAAACAGACGAAAGAAATGGCCCAACCCACCCCCATACACATGTATATATATACACGTCCACACATGCAAATATACATACCTACACAGCTTTCCATGGTTTACCCCAGACGCTTCACATGCCCTGATTCAATCCACTGACAGCAGGTCAACCCCGGTATACCACATCGCTCCAATTCACTCTATTCCTTGCCCTCCTTTCACCCTCCTGCATGTTCAGGCCCCGATCACACAAAATCTTTTTCACTCCATCTTTCCATCTCCAATTTGGTCTCCCACTCCTCCTCGTTCCCTCCACCTCTGACACATATATCCTCTTGGTCAATCTTTCCTCACTCATTCTCTCCATGTGCCCAAACCATTTGAAAACACCCTCTTCTGCTCTCTCAACCATGCTCTTTTTATTTCCACACATCTCTCTTACCCTTACCTTACATAATCGATCAAACCACCTCACACCACACATTGTCCTCAAACATCTCATTTCCAGCACATCCACCCTCCTGCTCACAACTCTATCCAAAGCCCACGCCTCGCAACCATACAACATTGTTGGAACCACTATTCCTTCAAACATAGCCATTTTTGCTTCCCGAGATAATGTTCTCGACTCCCACACATTCTTCAAGGCTCCCAGAATTTTCGCCCCCTCCCCCACCCTATGATCCACTTCTGCTTCCATGGTTCCATCCGCTGCCAGATCCACTCCCAGATATCTAAAACACTTTACTTCCTCCAGTTTTTCTCCATTCAAACTTACCTCCCAATTGACTTGACCCTCAACCCTACTGTACTTAATAACCTTGCTCTTATTCACATTTACTCTTAACTTTCTTCTTTCACACACTTTACCAAACTCAGTCACCAGCTTCTGCAGTTTCTCACATGAATCAGCCACCAGCGCTGTATCATCATTGAACAACAACTGACTCACTTCCCAAGCTCTCTCATCCCCAACAGACTTCATACTTGCCCCTCTTTCCAAAACTCTTGCATTCACCTCCCTAACAACCCCATCCATAAACAAATTAAACAACCATGGAGACATCACACACCCCTGCCGCAAACCTACATTCACTGAGAACCAATCACTTTCCTCTCTTCCAACACGTACACATGCCTTACATCCTCGATAAAAACTTTTCACTGCTTCTAACAACTTGCCTCCCACACCATATATTCTTAATACCTTCCACAGAGCATCTCTATCAACCCTATCATATGCCTTCTCCAGATCCATAAAAGCTACATACAAATCCATTTGCTTTTCTAAGTATTTCTCACATACATTCTTCAAAGCAAACACCTGATCCACACATCCACACCACTTCTGAAACCACACTGCTCTTCCCCAATCTGATGCTCTGTACATGCCTTCACCCTCTCAATCAATACCCTCCCATATAATTTCCCAGGAATACTCAACAAATTTATACCTCTGTAATTTGAGCACTCACTCTTATCCCCTTTGCCTTTCTACAATGGCACTATGCATGCATTCCGCCAATCCTCTGGCACCTCACCATGAGTCATACATACATTAAATAACCTTACCAACCAGTCAACAATACAGTCACCCCCTTTTTTAATAAATTCCACTGCAATACCATCCAAACCTGCTGCCTTGCTGGCTTTCATCTTCCACAAAGCTTTTACTACCTCTTCTCTGTTTACCAAATCATTTTCCCTAACCCTCTCACTTTGCACACCACCCCGACCAAAACACCCTATATCTGCCACTCTATCATCAAACACATTCAACAAACCTTCAAAATACTTACTCCATCTCCTTCTCACATCACCACTACTTGTTATCACCTCCCCATTTGCGCCCTTCACTGAAGTTCCCATTTGCTCCCTTGTCTTATGCACTTTATTTACCTCCTTCCAGAACATCTTTTTATTCTCCCTGAAATTTAATGATACTCTCTCACCCCAACTCTCATTTGCCCTCTTTTTCACCTCTTGCACCTTTCTCTTGACCTCCTGTCTCTTTCTTTTATACATCTCCCACTCAATTGCATTTTTTCCCTGCAAAAATCGTCCAAATGCCTCTCTCTTCTCTTTCACTAATAATCTTACTTCTTCATCCCACCACTCACTACCCTTTCTAATCGACCCACCTCCCACTCTTCTCATGCCACAAGCATCTTTTGCGCACTCCATCACTGATTCCCTAAATACATCCCATTCCTCCCCCACTCCCCTTACTTCCATTGTTCTCACCTTTTTCCATTCTGTACTCAGTCTCTCCTGGTACTTCCTCACACAAGTCTCCTTCCCAAGCTCACTTACTCTCACCACCCTCTTCACCCCAACATTCACTCTTCTTTTCTGAAAACCCATACAAATCTTCACCTTAGCCTCCACAAGATAATGATCAGACATCCCTCCAGTTGCACATCTCAGCACATTAACATCCAAAAGTCTCTCTTTCGCGCGCCTGTCAATTAACACGTAATCCAATAACGTTCTCTGGCCATCTCTCCTACTTACATACGTATACTTATGTATATCTCGCTTTTTAAACCAGGTATTCCCAATCACCAGTCCTTTTTCAGCACATAAATCTACAAGCTCTTCACCATTTCCATTTACAACACTGAACACCCCATGTATACCAATTATTCCCTCAACTGCCACATTACTCACCTTTGCATTCAAATCACCCATCACTATAACCCGGTCTCGTGTATCAAAACCACTAACACACTCATTCAGCTGCTCCCAAAACACTCACCTCTCATGATCTTTCTTCTCATGCTCAGGTGCATATGCACCGATAATCACCCATCTCTCTCCATTTTTTTTTTTATTATTATTATACTTTGTCGCTGTCTCCCGCGTTAGCTAGGTAGCGCAAGGAAACAGACGAAAGAAATGGCCCAACCCCCCCCCCATACACGTGTATATACATACGTCCACACACGCAAATATACATACCTACACAGCTTTCCATGGTTTACCCCAGACGCTTCACATGCCTTGCTTCAATCCACTGACAGCACGTCAACCCCGGTATACCACATCGCTCCAATTCACTCTATTCCTTGCCCTCCTTTCAGGGTGATCTCTCTCCATATACGCGTAAAATAGTTAGACCAAAATCAGAGTTTTAAATTTGATAAGTGTCCTAAACATTTTTACATTAGCATTAGTAATTGACTTAAAAGTAACTTCTTTTTAATAGTAGATTTTTTATGATATTCACTGTTTAATATATACATTATCATGAGCCAATCATTATAAACAAGTGCATGTAAGATATGAGTGTAAAACCACATATAGCATCACAAATTGATGAATGTTTTGTTACATTTATGCTATGGCAGTAGCAGTTACTTTTTAGATGATTGCATAACATTTACATTTGGGTGCATAGTGTTATGTACAGGTACAGCACCAATTTTCTGGCACTCTTGGTTCCAATGCCTTACCGGATTAACCATTTTGCTGGACCAACCGTGGTTACATGATAAAAATTTATCAACACACCTCTATCCGACTAATTATACATCTCCCATATGTCTAAAGTATACCTTGGACTGCTCGAAATTTGAATTAAACATATATTAAATGTTTGAGCACCCGAGGATGGTAAGTCTGTCCTTAAATTGTTTGAATCCTGTGGGGTCTTCTTCGTCTTCTGTTGTTAGTGTTTTCCTAGGTGTGCATCACCAGAATAATGCAGTTTTGTCTGCATTTTACACCTGCTCAGGAATGAGGTGCTCATCAGTATGGGTTTTGCAAATTCTTCCACATACTTAGTAGCCTCTTCATGGTTTGCAGACCACTTTTCTCTGCACACTTTATTCATGGAAATTCCATAACGCTTCTTGAATCTTTGAAGCCGTCCTTCACAATAGTCATGCTCATGTTGTAATTTAAGTTCTTTATAGAACAACTAAGCCTGGTCCATTATCATGCTACCTGACAAATCCACTCCATCACTCTAACGCTGTCGAAACCATTCCATCATCGCTTGATCATACTCAGTACTCTCACCATCTTTCATAGTTTTTCTAATCGTTATTTGCTTCTTGGAATCGCTGTCTGCACAGAATTTCATTGCTTTCTCCCTTTGCTTCTTTATATCATAAACAGTTGAACCAATACCATAGATGTCACACAGCTTATGCACTGAAACACCACAGTCCTTTTTTTTTCAACAGTTCTGCTTTATCTTGGATCGATATGGACTGGTGTTTATGTTTGACACCACAACTGACATTCTCATATGTCTTAGAAGCCATGGCTAGGGTTAAATTTAAGCAAAATAAGCTAGGAATCTTACAGAATTGCAGTATCACCACCAACAAGTGCACTGTAGTGAATGTAAATAAGTGTGCCCTACACACAACGCCATCTGTGGCCGCCCAGTAAACTAGTCTGGTGGCCGTGGTAATTTCAAGTTCCCTCATATAATTTTGTCCAGACTAATGGAGGTGCCAAACCATCAGTTGCCGGAAAATCAGTGGTGTACTTGTAGTAATTATTTATAAACAAATATATTAATAGAAAAGAGCATAAGACCAAAAACAGTGTTACAGTTTTAATATTAGCATAAACATATGAAGGAGAGACAGGTGTTGATGGATGACATGTCATATGGCGATCATGCATCTTGTTGATGACACTCAACCCTGAGTCTTCATTTAGCTGTAATTCATTTAACATGCTTCATTTATATTATTATATTTTATTTCTTACTTTGTGCTTGACCCAGTAGGTAAAGAATTCAGCTTCTATGACAACAACAAATGGGTTAACAAGAAATTTTTGCAGTTGATTCCAGGTATGCAAAGGACTGAGAGAATTTGAAGTAGGTAAAAAGCAGTCCAGCAAAACATAATTGAATAATTCTGAGATTCATTGTGTTGGATTTTTTTTCTGCAAAGAATAAATGTTTTAGGGGAAAAGGATACAGTTTTATTATCCAGTCTCAAGATTCTAAATTGAAATGACCTGGTTCAACAAAAGTTAGCTTCTGCAATTCTTGAAATGTGGTTACTTCCATAAATGCATTTGAGAATCTCTAGAGATAATGACACAGACTAAATTACCTCTTCTCAGAATTTAAAAGAAAAACATCTTTGTTATTAAAGGTATGTATGAATTGGTAAACATTTGATTGAACTGGCCAAGGGTTCAGTTTTTACAATTCTTTTTAACATTTTGGTTTTAGACAAGTTTGTAAAACAATGAAGATTCAAGACTGATTTTACTGGAAAGTTTCTTTGAAGAAATGCAATTAGTTTGGATTTGAGTGACAAATTGTTGTACATTTTGGATATCCCTGTATGCATCCAGGTAGGCAAGGCTTTTCATCTACTCAGAATGACACTTTCATCTTAAGTATGTTAGAAAAGTGGTAGTGTTGGCATATCATATCATAGTTTAAAGAAGAATGTTTCTGATAAGTATACATAATCAAATTGACTTTCTAGAAAGATTTGACTATTTGGGGAAAATCTGTTGGTACCATAACAAAAGTCCAAATGGCTTTAAATCAGTTGGTGCCACTAGATATGTGTGCTGCAGCCTAATTATTTCAAAGATTTGTTGTTGCCAGCTACAGTATCTGTAGGAGAAAAGAAAAGAAAATTTGTAGGAGTGTGCTGCGATTGTCACTCAAATAAAAGATAGAGACTCATTGCAAGTTATACCACAGCAGCTATACAAAGTCAGGATTTAGTGAACCAATAAGGAAAATTTAAAGAAATCAGGGGCTTAGAATGCCTCTGCAGTGAAGTTGCAGGTTGGGATACCATTCATAAGAGGATCCAGTATATTATGACAGTATCACAGGTGTTCCATGGATATTGCATGGAGGTTTGCACCTTTCTTTTCCTGTGATAGAGATGGTTCATCACATTATGCATTAGCAGTTTTTGAAATAATTTTTTTTTCTGGTGTCCTCTTGTTGTCAAGTTTGCAACATATGACCTGGTGCCATGTTGAAGTTGAGGATTACGTGGTCAGAAACAAAGGTAAGAGCAGTGCCTTTTAGGTGGATACTGAAGGGGTTGAATGATCAAGTAGATCTCTTTGCCACAAAGGCTAGATGCCCTTCAAATGACTCCTTTTTTCCAGTTTTATTAAATTCAAGAAACTGTTAGGATTGAATGCTTAAACAGTTTTTCTTTTACCTTTTACCAAGATACTTGAAAAAGTGATTTTCAGTTTGACTGATATCCAGGATTTAGTTACTCTAGTAGCCTGAGATGAGTAAAGCATCCTCATGTGAGGGACCATTGTAGTTGTACAATTCTCCCTGCAAGGTTCCTTTGAGTCCCTTAAAAAGTCATCATCGTCTAGAAGGGATCTGGTTTCAAAACTTTCAAGTTTTTTATCATAATGTTTTGGTTTTCTTAAAAGCTTTATAGAGGAAAGGATGATCTCTTAACATATGATCTTTTATATTATATTTGCCCTTCCACTCAAGACAATATTGATTTGTTCAGAAATCCTTTTAGGCTTATCTGAACAGATCTGAAAAATCAATAATGTCTCAATGAGTTTATAAAGAATTTTTTCCTTTTTACCTTATTAGAATATGCAAGTATTACCTTATTAGAATATATGAGTAAAGCATCCTCATGTGAGGGACCAATGTAGTTGTACAATTCTCCCTGCAAGGTTCCTTTGAGTCCCTTAAAAAGTCATCATCGTCTAGAAGGGATCTGGTTTCAAAACTCAAGTTTTTTATCTTAATGTTTTGGTATTCTTAAAGCTTTATAGAGGAAAGGATGATCTCTTAATAGATGATCTTTTATATTATATTTGCCCTTCCACTCAAGACAATACTGATTTGTTCAGAAATCCTTTTAGGCTTATCTGAACAAATCTGAAAAATCAGTAATGTCTCAATGAGTTTATAAAGAATTTTTTCCTTTTTACCTTATTAGAATATTCGGTAGTCTCTTACACCAGATCAATGTGCTGGAATGCTCTGCAAAAGCCATTGTGTGTGACTTGACATTGGTGTTTCTAACCTTGTTTAGATCAGACTGTTGAAGTCTTTCATCATAAAGAAAGCTGTAGCTTTTTTCTTTCAGCCTAGATATGAGCTTTCACAGGTCATTGATCTTTTATAACCAACTTGTTCTTTGGAGAATCAGGCTCTTCATTATCATTACATGTAAAATGTTTGTTCCCTATAACTCTGGGATCAGACAGAAGAGTTAGTGAAACTCATGTGTTGTTTAGATTTGAAATCCTCCAAGTTGAAATTCATCTTTTATGGGTAAAGATTAAAACAAACTTGAAATTATCTTTTATTGGTAAAGATTGAAACAAACTTGAAATTATCTTTTATTGGTAAAGATTAATGCAAACTCTTACTTTTATATTAAAGTGATATGATTAATCTAAGGCTAACATATTCAAAGTATAGTTCTAGAAAATTTTCTCCTTTGGGACCTCTTCTGTGTTCAGCTAAGGCACAGAAGGGATTTTGTTACTTTCTTAGAAAATTGCATAAAGAATGTTTATTTGTCCTGGTTCTTTAAGCCTCTATCATTGAGAAATATGTATGTTAGATCGTAAAGTTTGTACTCTCTTTGTAACTGGGGCTGTCTACTAGAAATCATGGTATAAGGAAGGTGGCTTTCTCAAGAAATCTCTGTGGATTTTATCAAATCCTTTAATCAAGTGACAGATACCTCTGCTTTCATGTGGTTGATTTCTCTTATCTTGCCCTCCATATGTTAACCTCCAAAGAAGACAGTCCAGAGTACAGGCCAAAGTGTCACAGAGGTTAAGGCTCTTTATTAAGGCTTCTACTTCAGTTTCTTTGAAGATTTCTCCTTCATGTGGGTATGCTTTGAAATGCTTATAGGATTGTAGCTAGAGGTGAGAAATGTTGGTTTTGATGTATGATAAAATATATCGTGAGCATTCTTTATTTTTTCACCCCTTCCTCTTCTACTGTCCCCTTCAGAGAGAAAAAAAACACCTCTTGACTTCCTGAGAGTCACAGGCCCAAGGCACAGATCTCATTGGTGAATGACTGATGATGGGTGGAGACTGGAAAGTGCCACCTTGCCAATGTGCCACAACATCATAAACTTGGGCAGGGTGCTGCTCAAAGGTTAGGTGTATATGAATGAGCATTAAATGGTTTCATAGTTATAATGGCATTCAAAGGATGATGATTTGGTAGATACACTATTTTTTAGAGTAAAACTTCATCACATACTTTAGATCTGGAGCAGTTGGTGCCACTTTTGCAGAATAGAATTTTGAAATCTACAAATCTACACTTTCTTTTTAAGATAATCCTTTAATATGTTGTCTTAAATTATACAAAGGTAAGACTGTAAGACTTTGGAGCTGTAGTACCTTAGCCCACCACGTCTTGATCCCAAAATTCATTAAGATTAATAATGATTTTCCCCACTTTTTCAGATTTGGCAAACTTATCAGCCTGCAATACGGGGGCCAGCAAATGAGAGGGGCTGAGATTGATACTTACTTATTGGAGAAAACAAGAGTGACTCATCAGCCAGACAAAGAGCGCAATTTCCACATATTTTACCAGGTCTAATTTTTTTCCTTTTTTTGAGAAAAATGTTGTAAACAGACAATGTTTTGAGATATGTTGATATGAGCTCAGATAAGTAAAGTTTTGATTTGAAAGGTAAGATTCCTAACTAAAAAATTTTCACTGATTTTCACTTACACATGTTAACAGGTTTTATCTGGTGTAAGATCTGGATTACTAAAAGATCTGATGCTTGACCCTCAAGAGAAGTATATCATTTTGCCTGGAGAGACTGCCACTTCTGACCTCACAAACCTTCGAGAGACTTTGCGTGCTTTTCATCAGCTGAATTTCTCGAGTAGTCATCAGACACAAATATTTCAGGTACTGTTTTATAATGATACTGTGTAGATATCAGCCTTTCCTGTAGGTAGTAGTTAATAGTAGCAACCATCCAGGAGGTGTATTACTGATATTTCCTGTCCAGGTATAAGAAGGGTTAGTGATGGCTATGTAGTGAGCCAGCATTTCAGTGGATGTCAAGTTGCACTCCTTTCAGTGAGGTGGAAAGAAAAGACAGCTACCTGAGTCAAACGTGGACTGCTGGTATTCTGTCCACAAACATGCAATCTCTCCTTGTCACGAAATAACAGTTGGCAACACTTAACTCACACTAACTCACACAACTCATTCTTTGTAACTCTAGATTTTCCTGTGTTGAGCAATTTGCACTAACCCTGACCTTTGGCAAAATGGTAGGAGCAATAGATAGAAGTAGTAGGTAGGTACGTGAGACAGGAACTTTAGGTAGAAACATTAAGTAGAATTAGTTAGTTGGAGAATTAGGTGGGCGCATTAGGTAGAAGTTGTGTGTTATAACATTAGGCAGGAATATTAGGTAGACACTTTTGGTGGAAGTAGTTGGTATGAACATTAGGTTGCAGCCTCCAAAAACACTGCACTAGAGCTACCGTCCATCATTGGCCTGTTATGGGTGAAGCACGTAAGGCTAAGAAGTGGCACTGGATTTCAACAGTTATGGAGAATCATTTGCTGTGGCCACCCCCTTGAGGGAGTTCCCAAAGGGAACGAGCATCATAGTATAGATAGATAGATAGATCAGCCTTTCTATCTATCTATTCTGTTTGTCTGTATCTCTGATGCCCATTTCTTCTAGGAGCACCCTCAGGGGGATGGCCATAGCAAAAGAGTCACCTTAACTGGTAACTCCAATGCCACTTCTTATCCTTTAGTGCCTAACTCTTAACAGGACACTGGCAGAGGGCAACTGTTGCGCAGTGTTTCTAGAGGCTTCTACTTACTTTTCCAACCTACTAGTTTAAGTAACCTCATGCTCCTGCCTAATGTTCCAACTTACTACTTCTACCTAATACTTCCGCCCAATGTTCCAACCTACTACAGGTTGTACCACTCTGATCCGGCGCTCAGTGGTCTGGCAACTCCCATGGTCTGGCACGTTTTGAGTCTACCGCCACTAGTTTGTAGGTCTGCCACCAGGGAGGCACTGTTAGCAATAACTAAAGAGATTACAGTGGAAAACCTAGAGGAATGGATTAACATTGATAATGATGAGCCTGTTGCTTATCAACTAACTGATCAAGATATTGTGGAGTTGGTTCAGCATGGTGAGAAGAAACAAGATATGAAGAAAGTGCAGAGGAAAATGAGGAAGTGGAAGAAAGAATTTCTATAGATAAATGTATCCAGATGATGAGAGATTTGATTGCAGGACTTAAGCAAAGGGACTTTATAACAGAACAAGAAATTATGTCTTTTTTTGATTCAAAGTAAATTAATTAAGGAAAAGCCAAAGTACCAGAAGCAAGCTACACTGCAACAGTGGTTGAAGAAGGTTGTTGATAACACTGCCAAGGTTCATTCCTGCATAGGAAATCCACTTCCCTGCATCTCCCCTGCTCTTAATGTGCAAGTATCTGCTGACCATGAGAGCCCCTTATGACCCTGTATACCCTGAAGACCCTGCTGATCCTAGAGACACTGCTGATCCTGAAGACAATGCTGACCATGAAGACCCTGTTGACCTTGATGTACTTCTGATGTAATCTGATGTAACAATAAAAACCTTGTTTGGAAGCATTAATGTTTGTATTATTTCCTGTTTTAAGTTTTGCTCTACCTTTGACAACACAGCAA
This sequence comes from Panulirus ornatus, assembly GCF_036320965.1. Lineage (NCBI taxonomy): Eukaryota > Metazoa > Arthropoda > Malacostraca > Decapoda > Palinuridae > Panulirus > Panulirus ornatus. Next base: position 43,820,167 of record NC_092240.1, read on the forward strand.
TATGTATGTGGAATGAGCTGGCAAGATTAGGGGTCGGGCATATGTTTATGTAGGGGTCAGTTTCTGTTTTCCGGCACTTTCTGTGGTCCGGCAGTGGCCAGGTCCCAAGGTCGCCGGATTAAAGAGATACAGCTTGAACCACTATTTACTGCTTCTGCTATTTTGCCAATAGGCAGGGCTTGCACACAGCACTCTCCACAGGAAAATCTAGAGTTACAGAGAATGAGTTGTGTGAATTTAGTGCTGTCAAGTGATATGTGTGGCAAGGAGAAATTGTATGTTTATGGACAAAATGCCAGCAGTCCAAGTGAGGGTGAGGCAGAAAGAAAAGACAACCACTGAAATGCTGTCCTACTTGGTAGCAATCACTAACCCTCCCAATACCCAAGCAGGTGGTACAGGTAATATACCTCCCAGGTCAGAGGCTACCTGAGGCTGATAGATAAGTGTTTTGGCTTTGGTTTGTTCTTTCCTTTACAGAATACACATGATTTGATTATTTTTCTACCAGCATTCCTTCAGAGGGATACTACAGTAGGTTCTTCACATTTAGTTTACTACTAGCACATCCTTAAAGCTTATTATGGCATCATCTTCAGAAAGAATGTAAAATTTTTAAGCCTGTTATTATTCTTATGATATTATTTTAAAAAATGTCGTACATGATTGCCTTTTCCCATGTTAGCAAGGTAACGCCAAGAACAGAGGAAGAAAGGCCACATTAGTTCACATCCATTTTCTAGTTATCATGTGTAATGCACCAAAATCTCAGCTTCCTATCCACACCAGGTCTCACATGCTTTACCTTGGACACTTCACATACCCTAGTTCAGTCCACTGACAGCATGCCACCCTAGGTATACCACACCATTGCAACTTTTGTTCCATCTCTTAGAAACTGAAATACAGAAAGGGGGGTTTCCATCCCCCCAACTCCTGCCCTCCTAGTTACTCTTCCAACACACAAAGAATACAGAGGTAGAATATTTTCTTCCCTATCTCAGTGATATTATTTATTTATCATTTATTATATGTATCCAAGATATGGTTGTACTTTGTGTAATGAAGACAATTGAGAAACATCATAAGCCAATATTCCTGTTTCATGATGAGAGAAGTGGACCAGGCTGTATGATACAGTGGTTAAATTGATGAAAACTACTATTGACATTTGTGTAAATGAATTATACATTTCCCTTTTCCATAGCCAGAGGTTGAACCATTATGTGACATTCATTTTTCATTTCATTTCAAGCTAGAAGTTTCAGTTTTCTAAATTATTTCTTACATTTTTCATATGTATATATATATGTATGTGTGTATGTGTGTATATGTGCATATATATATATATATATACCTTCCACAGAGCATCTCTATCAACTCTATCATATGCCTTCTCCAGATCCATAAATGCTACATACAAATCCATTTGCTTTTCTAAGTATTTCTCACATACATTCTTCAAAGCAAACACCTGATCCACACATCCTCTACCACTTCTGAAACCACACTGCTCTTCCCCAATCTGATGCTCTGTACATGCCTTCACCCTCTCAATCAATACCCTCCCATATAGTTTACCAGGAATACTCAACAAACTTATACCTCTGTAATTTGAGCACTCACTCTTATCCCCTTTGCCTTTGTACAATGGCACTATGCACGCATTCCGCCAATCCTCAGGCACCTCACCATGAGTCATACATACATTAAATAACCTTACCAACCAGTCAACAATACAGTCACCCCCTTTTTTAATAAATTCCACTGCAATACCATCCAAACCTGCTGCCTTGCCGGCTTTCATCTTCCGCAAAGCTTTCACTACCTCTTCTCTGTTTACCAAATCATTTTCCCTAACCCTCTCACTTTGCACACCACCTCGACCAAAACACCCTATATCTGCCACTCTATCATCAAACACATTCAACAAACCTTCAAAATACTCACTCCATCTCCTTCTCACATCACCACTACTTGTTATCACCTCCCCACTTGCGCCCTTCACCGAAGTTCCCATTTGCTCCCTTGTCTTACGCACTTTATTTACCTCCTTCCAGAACATCTTTTTATTCTCCCTAAAATTTAATGGTGTGGGAGGAAAGTTGTTAGAAGCAGTGAAAAGTTTTTATCGAGGATGTAAGGCATGTGTACGTGTAGGAAGAGAGGAAAGTGATTGGTTCTCAGTGAATGTAGGTTTGCGGCAGGGGTGTGTGATGTCTCCATGGTTGTTTAATTTGTTTATGGATGGGGTTGTTAGGGAGGTAAATGCAAGAGTTTTGGAAAGAGGGGCAAGTATGAAGTCTGTTGGGGATGAGAGAGCTTGGGAAGTGAGTCAGTTGTTGTTCGCTGATGATACAGCACTGGTGGCTGATTCATGTGAGAAACTGCAGAAGCTGGTGACTGAGTTTGGAAAAGTGTGTGGAAGAAGAAAGTTAAGAGTAAATGTGAATAAGAGCAAGGTTATTAGGTACAGTAGGGTTGAGGGTCAAGTCAATTGGGAGGTGAGTTTGAATGGAGAAAAACTGGAGGAAGTGAAGTGTTTTAGATATCTGGGAGTAGATCTGGCAGCGGATGGAACCATGGAAGCGGAAGTGGATCATAGGGTGGGGGAGGGGGCGAAAATTCTGGGGGCCTTGAAGAATGTGTGGAAGTCGAGAACATTATCTCGGAAAGCAAAAATGGGTATGTTTGAAGGAATAGTGGTTCCAACAATGTTGTATGGTTGCGAGGCGTGGGCTATGGATAGAGTTGTGCGCAGGAGGATGGATGTGCTGGAAATGAGATGTTTGAGGACAATGTGTGGTGTGAGGTGGTTTGATCGAGTGAGTAACGTAAGGGTAAGAGTGATGTGTGGAAATAAAAAGAGCGTGGTTGAGAGAGCAGAAGAGGGTGTTTTGAAGTGGTTTGGGCACATGGAGAGGATGAGTGAGGAAAGATTGACCAAGAGGATATATGTGTCGGAGTTGGAGGGAACGAGGAGAAGAGGGAGACCAAATTGGAGGTGGAAAGATGGAGTGAAAAAGATTCTGTGTGATCGGGGCCTGAGCATGCAGGAGGGTGAAAGGAGGGCAAGGAATAGAGTGAATTGGAGCGATGTGGTATACCGGGGTTGACGTGCTGGCAGTGGATTGAAGCAGGGCATGTGAAGCGTCTGGGGTAAACCATGGAAAGCTGTGTAGGTATGTATATTTGCGTGTGTGGACGTATGTATATACATGTGTATGGGGGGGGTTGGGCCATTTCTTTCGTCTGTTTCCTTGTGCTACCTCGCAAACGCGGGAGACAGCGACAAAGTATAATAAATAAAAAAATAATATATATATATATATATATATATATATATATATATATATATATATATATATATATCGAGGATGTAAGGCATGTGTAGGTGTAGGAAGAGAGGAGAGTGAGTGGGTCTCTGTGTATGTAGGTTTGCGGCAGGGGTGTGTGATGTCTCCATGGTTGTTTAATTTGTTTATGGATGGGGTTGTTAGGGAGGTAAATGCAAGAGTTTTGGAAAGAGGGGCAAGTATGAAGTCTGTTGGGGATGAGAGAGCTTGGGAAGTGAGTCAGTTGTTGTTCGCTGATGATACAGCGCTGGTGGCTGATTCATGTGAGAAACTGCAGAAGCTGGTGACTGAGTTTGGTAAAGTGTGTGGAAGAAGAAAGTTAAGAGTAAATGTGAATAAGAGCAAGGTTATTAGGTACAGTAGGGTTGAGGGTCAAGTCAATTGGGAGGTGAGTTTGAATGGAGAAAAACTGGAGGAAGTGAAGTGTTTTAGATATCTGGGAGTGGATCTGGCAGCGGATGGAACCATGGAAGCGGAAGTGGATCATAGGGTGGGGGAGGGGGCGAAAATTCTGGGGGCCTTGAAGAATGTGTGGAAGTCGAGAACATTATATCGGAAAGCAAAAATGGATATGTTTGAAGGAATAGTGGTTCCAACAATGTTGTATGGTTGCGAGGCGTGGGCTATGGATAGAGTTGTGCGCAGGAGGATGGATGTGCTGGAAATGAGATGTTTGAGGACAATGTGTGGTGTGAGGTGGTTTGATCGAGTGAGTAACGTAAGGGTAAGAGAGATGTGTGGAAATAAAAAGAGCGTGGTTGAGAGAGCAGAAGAGGGTGTTTTGAAGTGGTTTGGGCACATGGAGAGAATGAGTGAGGAAAGATTGACCAAGAGGATATATGTGTCGGAGGTGGAGGGAACGAGGAGAAGAGGGAGACCAAATTGGAGGTGGAAAGATGGAGTGAAAAAGATTTTGTGTGATCGGGGCCTGAACATGCAGGAGGGTGAAAGGAGGGCAAGGAATAGAGTGAATTGGAGTGATGTGGTATACCGGGGTTGACGTGCTGTCAGTGGATTGAATCAGGGCATGTGAAGCGTCTGGGGTAAACCATGGAAAGCTGTGTAGGTATGTATATTTGCGTGTGTGGACGTATGTATATACATGTGTATATATATATATGTGTATATATATATATATATATATATATATATATATATATATATATATATATATATATATATATATATATATATATATATTATCCCTGGGGATAGGGGTGAAAGAATACTTCCCACGCATTCCTTGCGTGTCGTAGAAGGCGACTAGAGGGGACGGGAGCGGGGGGCCAGAAATCCTCCCCTCCTTGTATTTTTTAACTTACTAAAATGGGAAACAGAAGAAGGAGTCACGCGGGGAGTGCTCATCCTCCTCGAAGCCTCAGACTGGGGTGTCTAAATGTGTGTGGATGTAACCAAGATGTGAAAAAAGGAGAGATAGGTAGTATGTTTGAGGAAAGGAACCTGGATGTTTTGGCTCTGAGTGAAATGAAGCTCAAGGGTAAAGAGGAAGAGTGGTTTGGGAATGTCTTGGGAGTAAAGTCAGGGGTTAGTGAGAGGACAAGAGCAAGGGAAGGAGTAGCACTACTCCTGAAACAGGAGTTGTGGGAGTACGTGATAGAATGTAAGAAAGTAAATTCTCGATTAATATGGGTAAAACTGAAAGTGGATGGAGAGAGATGGGTGATTATTGGTGCATATGCACCTGGGCATGAGAAGAAAGATCATGAGAGGCAAGCGTTTTGGGAGCAGCTGAATGAGTGTGTTAGTGGTTTTGATGCACAAGACCGGGTTATAGTGATGGGTGATTTGAATGCAAAGGTGAGTAATGTGGCAGTTGAGGGAATAATTGGTATACATGGGGTGTTCAGTGTTGTAAATGGAAATGGTGAAGAGCTTGTAGATTTATGTGCTGAAAAAGGACTGGTGATTGGGAATACCTGGTTTAAAAAGCGAGATATACATAAGTATACGTATGTAAGTAGGAGAGATGGCCAGAGAGCGTTATTGGATTACGTGTTAATTGATATGCGCGCGAAAGAGAGACTTTTGGATGTTAATGTGCTGAGAGGTGCAACTGGAGGGATGTCTGATCATTATCTTGTAGAGGCTAAGGTGAAGATTTGTATGAGTTTTCAGAAAAGAAGAGTGAATGTTGTGGTGAAGAGGGTGGTGAGAGTAAGTGAGCTTGGGAAGGAGACTTGTGTGAGGAAGTACCAGGAGAGACTTAGTACAGAATGGAAAAAGGTGAGAACAATGGAAATAAGGGGAGTGGGGGAGAGATGGGATGTATTTAGGGAATCAGTGATGGAGTGCGCAAAAGATGCTTTTGGCATGAGAAGAGTGGGAGGTGGGTTGATGAGAAAGGGTAGTGAGTGGTGGGATGAAGAAGTAAGAGTATTAGTGAAAGAGAAGAGAGAGGCATTTGGACGATTTTTGCAGGGAAAAAATGCAATTGAGTGGGAGATGTATAAAAGAAAGAGACAGGAGGTCAAGAGAAAGGTGCAAGACGTGAAAAAGAGGGCAAATGAGAGTTGGGGTGAGAGAGTATCATTAGATTGTAGGGAGAATAAAAAGATGTTCTGGAAGGAGGTAAATAAAGTGCTTAAGAGAAGTGAGCAAATGGGAACTTCAGTGAAGGGCGCAAATGTGGAGGTGATAACAAGAAGTGGTGATATGAGAAGGAGGTGGAGTGAGTATTTTGAAGGTTTGTTGAATGTGTTTGATGATAGAGTGGCAGATATAGGGTGTTTTGGTCGAGGTGGTGTGCAAAGTGAGAGGGTTAGGGAAAATGATTTGGTAAACAGAGAAGAGGTAGTAAAAGCTTTGCGGAAGATGAAAGCCTGCAAGGCATCAGGTATGGATGGTATTGCAGTGGAATTTATTAAAAAAGGGGGTGACTGTATTATTGACTGGTTGGTAAGGTTATTTAATGTATGTATGACTCATGGGGTTGTTAGGGAGGTAAATGCAAGAGTTTTGGAAAGAGGGGCAAGTATGAAGTCTGTTGGGGATGAGAGAGCTTGGGAAGTGAGTCAGTTGTTGTTCGCTGATGATACAACGCTTGTGGCTGATTCATGTGAGAAACTGCAGAAGCTGGTGACTGAGTTTGGTAAAGTGTGTGGAAGAAGAAAGCTAAGAGTAAATGTGAATAAGAGCAAGGTTATTAGGTACAGTAGGGTTGAGGGTCAAGTCAATTGGGAGGTGAGTTTGAATGGAGAAAAACTGGAGGAAGTGAAGTGTTTTAGATATCTGGGAGTGGATCTGGCAGCGGATGGAACCATGGAAGCGGAAGTGGATCATAGGGTGGGGGAGGGGGCGAAAATTCTGGGGGCCTTGAAGAATGTGTGGAAGTCGAGAACATTATCTCGGAAAGCAAAAATGGGTATGTTTGAAGGAATAGTGGTTCCAACAATATTGTATGGTTGCGAGGCGTGGGCTATTGATAGAGTTGTGCGCAGGAGGATGGATGTGCTGGAAATGAGATGTTTGAGGACAATGTGTGGTGTGAGGTGGTTTGATCGAGTGAGTAACGTAAGGGTAAGAGAGATGTGTGGAAATAAAAAGAGCGTGGTTGAGAGAGCAGAAGAGGGTGTTTTGAAGTGGTTTGGGCACATGGAGAGGATGAGTGAGGAAAGATTGACCAAGAGGATATATGTGTCGGAGGTGGAGGGAACGAGGAGAAGAGGGAGACCAAATTGGAGGTGGAAAGATGGAGTGAAAAAGATTTTGTGTGATCGGGGCCTGAACATGCAGGAGGGTGAAAGGAGGGCAAGGAATAGAGTGAATTGGAGCGATGTGGTATACCGGGGTTGACGTGCTGTCAGTGGATTGAATCAAGGCATGTGAAGCGTCTGGGGTAAACCATGGAAAGCTGTGTAGGTATGTATATTTGCGTGTGTGGACGTATGTATATACATGTGTATGGGGGTGGGTTGGGCCATTTCTTTCGTCTGTTTCCTTGCGCTACCTCGCAAACGCGGGAGACAGCGACAAAGTATAAAAAAGAAAAAAAAAAAAAATGACTCATGGTGAGGTGCCTGAGGATTGGCGGAATGCTTGCATAGTGCCATTGTACAAAGGCAAAGGGGATAAGAGTGAGTGCTCAAATTACAGAGGTATAAGTTTGTTGAGTATTCCTGGTAAATTATATGGGAGGGTATTGATTGAGAGGGTGAAGGCATGTACAGAGCATCAGATTGGGGAAGAGCAGTGCGGTTTCAGAAGTGGTAGAGGATGTGTGGATTAGGTGTTTGCTTTGAAGAATGTATGTGAGAAATACTTAGAAAAGCAAATGGATTTGTATGTAGCATTTATGGATCTGGAGAAGGCATATGATAGAGTTGATAGAGATGCTCTGTGGAAGGTATTAAGAATATATGGTGTGGGAGGCAAGTTGTTAGAAGCAGTGAAAAGTTTTTATCGAGGATGTAAGGCGTGTGTACGTGTAGGAAGAGAGGAAAGTGATTGGTTCTCAGTGAATGTAGGTTTGCGGCAGGGGTGTGTGATGTCTCCATGGTTGTTTAATTTGTTTATGGATGGGGTTGTTAGGGAGGTGAATGCAAGAGTTTTGGAAAGACGGGCAAGTATGAAGTCTGTTGTGGATGAGAGAGCTTGGGAAGTGAGTCAGTTGTTGTTCGCTGATGATACAGCGCTGGTGGCTGATTCATGTGAGAAACTGCAGAAGCTGGTGAGTGAGTTTGGTAAAGTGTGTGAAAGAAGAAAGTTAAGAGTAAATGTGAATAAGAGCAAGGTTATTAGGTACAGTAGGGTTGAGGGTCAAGTCAATTGGGAGGTAAGTTTGAATGGAGAAAAACTGGAGGAAGTAAAGTATTTTAGGTATCTGGGAGTGGATCTGGCAGCGGATGGAGCCATGGAAGCGGAAGTGGATCATAGGATGGGGGAGGGGGCGAAAATTCTGGGAGCCTTGAAGAATGTGTGGAAGTCGAGAACATTATCTCGGAAAGCAAAAATGGGTATGTTTGAAGCAATAGTGGTTCCAACAATGTTGTATGGTTGCGAGGCATGGGCTATGGATAGAGTTGTGTGCAGGAGGATGGATGTGCTGGAAATGAGATGTTTGAGGACAATGTGTGGTGTGAGGTGGTTTGATCGAGTAAGTAACGTAAGGTTAAGAGAGATGTGTGGAAATAAAAAGAGCGTGGTTGAGAGAGCAGAAGAGGGTGTTTTGAAGTGGTTTGGGCACATGGAGAGAATGAGTGAGGAAAGATTGACCAAGAGGATATATGTGTCGGAGGTGGAGGGAACGAGAAGTGGGAGACCAAATTGGAGGTGGAAAGATGGAGTGAAAAAGATTTTGTGTGATCGGGGCCTGAACATGCAGGAGGGTGAAAGGAGGGCAAGGAATAGAGTGAATTGGATTGATGTGGTATACCGGGGTTGATGTGCTGTCAGTGGATTGAATCAGGGCATGTGAAGCGTCTGGGGTAAACCATGGAAAGTTCTGTGGGGCCTGGATGTGGAAAGGGAGCTGTGGTTTCGGGCATTAGTGCATGACAGCTAGAGACTGAGTGTGAACGAATGGGGCCTTTGTTGTCTTTTCCTAGCGCTACCTCGCACACATGAGGGGGGAGGGGGATGTTATTCCATGTGTGGCGAGGTGACGATGGGAATGAATAAAGGTAGACAGTGTGAATTTTGTGCATGGTTATATATGTATATGTCTGTGTGTGTATATATATGTGTACATTGAGATGTTTGGGTATGTATATTTGCGTGTGGGGACGTGTATGTATATACATGTGTATGGGGGTGGGTTGGGCCATTTCTTTCGTCTGTTTCCTTGCGCTACCTCGCAAACGCGGGAGACAGCGACAAAGCAAAATAAAAAAAATATAAAATATATTATTATACTTGATTGCTGTTTCCCTCATTAGGAAGGTAGTGCCAGGAAACAGATGAAGAATGGCCTATCCACTCACACATATATACACATAAATGTCCAGACACACACATTTTTATTTTTTATTATTATTATATTTTGTTGCTGTATCCCGTGTTAGCGAGGAAGCGCAAGGAAACAGATGAAAGAATGGCCCAACCCACCCACATACACATGTATATACATACACGTCCACACACATGTACATACCTATACATTTCAAGGGATACATATATATACATACACAGACATATACATATATATGCATGTACGTAATTCATACTTGCTGCCTTTATTCATTGCCGTCACCTGCCTGCCACACATGAAATGACAATCCCTTTCCCCTGCACGCATGCAAGGTGGCGCTAGGAAAAGACAACAAAGGCTACATTCGTTCACGCTCAGTCTCTAGCTGTCATGTATAATGCACCAAAACCACAGCTCCCTTTCCAGAAAACTTTCCATGGTTTACCCCAAACGCTTCACATGCCCTGGTTCAATCCATTGACAGCACGTTGACCCCGGTATACCACATCGTTCCAATTCAGTCTATTCCTTGCATGCCTTTCACCTTCCTGCATGTTCAGGCCCCAATCGCTCAAAATCTTGTTCACTCCATCCTTCCACCTCCAATTTGGTCTCCCACTTCTCCTTGTTCCCTCCACCCCTGACACATATATCCTCTTTGTCAATCTTTCCTCATTAATTCTCTCCATGAGACCAAACTATTTCAAAACACTCTCCTCTGCTTTATCAACCACACTCTTTTTATTACCACACATCTCACTAACCCTTTCATTACTTACTTGATCAAACCACCTCACACCACATATTGTCCTCAAACATCTCATTTCCAACACATCCCTCCTTCTCTGCACAACTCTATCTATAGCCCATGCCTTGCAACCATATAGCATTGTAGGTACCACTATTCCTTCAAACATAATCAGTTTTACTTTCTGAGATAATGTTCTCGCCTTCCACACATTTTTCAATGCTCACAGAATTTTCGTCCCTTCCCCCACCCTGTGACTCACTTCTGCTTCAAATGGTTCCATCCGCTGCCAAATCCACTCCCAGATATCTAAAACACTTCACTTCCTCCAGTTTTTCTCCATTCATACTTACCTCCCAATTGACTTGTCCTTCAACCCTACTGTACCTAATAACACTGCTCTTTTTCACATTTACTCTCAGCTTTCTTCTTATCCCTGGGGATAGGGGAGAAAGAATACTTCCCACGCATTCCTCACGTGTCGTAGAAGGCGACTAAAGGGGACAGGAGCAGGGGCCCAGAAACCCTCCCCTCCTTGTATTTTAACTTTCTAAAAGGGGAAACAGAAGAAGGAGTCACGCAGGGAGTGCTCATCCTCCTCGAAGGTTCATATTGGGGTGTCTAAATGTGTGTGGATGTAACCAAGATGAGAAAAATGGAGAGATAGGTAGTATGTTTGAGGAAAGGAACCTGGATGTTTTGGCTCTGAGTGAAACGAAGCTCAAGGGTAAAGGGGAAGAGTGGTTTGGGAATGTCTTGGGAGTAAAGTCAGGGGTTAGTGAGAGGACAAGAGCAAGGGAAGGAGTAGCACTACTCCTGAATCAGGAGTTGTGGGAGTATGTGATAGAGTGTAAGAAAGTAAATTCTAGATTGATATGGGTAAAACTGAAAATGGATGGAGAGAGATGGGTGATTATTGGTGCATATGCACCTGGGCATGAGAAGAAAGATCATGAGAGGCAAGTGTTTTAGGAGCAGCTGAATGAGTGTGTTAGTGGTTTTGATGCACAAGACCGGGTTATAGTGATGGGTGATTTGAATGTAAAGGTGAGTAATGTGGCAGTTGAGGGAATAATTGGTATACATGGAGTGTTCACTGTTGTAAATGGAAATGGTGAAGAGCTTGGAGCTTTATGTGCTGAAAAAGGCCTGGTGATTGGGAATACCTGGTTTAAAAAGCGAGATATACGTAAGTATACGTATGTAAGTAGGAGAGATGGCCAGAGAGCATTATTGGATTACGTGTTAATTGATAGACGCACGAAAGAGAGACTTTTGGATGGTAATGTGCTGAGAGGTGCAACTGGAGGGATGTCTGATCATTATCTTGTGGAGGCGAAGGTGAAGATTTGTGGGGGATTTCAGAAAAGAAGAGAGAATGTTGGGGTGAAGAGAGTGGTGAGAGTAAGTGAGCTTGGGAAGGAGACTTGTGTGAGGAAGAACCAGGAGAGATTGAGTACAGAATGGAAAAAGGTGAGAACAAAGGAGGTAAGGGGAGTGGGGGAGGAATGGGATGTATTTAGGGAAGCAGTGATGGCTTGCGCAAAAGATGCTTGTGGCATGAGAAGCGTGGGAGGTGGGTTGATTACAAAAAGGTAGTGAGTGGTGGGATGAAGAAGTAAGATTATTAGTGAAAGAGAAGAGAGAGGCATTTGGACGATTTTTGCAGGGAAAAAATGCAAATGAGTGGGAGAGGTATAAAAGAAAGAGGCAGGAGGTCAAGAGAAATGTGCAAGAGGTGAAAAAGAGGGCAAATGAGAGTTGGGGTGAGAGAGTATCATTAAATTTCAGGGAGAATAAAAAGATGTTTTGGAATGAGGTAAATAAAGTGCATAAGACAAGGGAGCAAATGGGAACTTCAGTGAAGGGGGCTAATGGGGAGATGATAACAAGTAGTGGTGATGTGAGAAGGAGATGGAGTGAGTATTTTGAAGGTTTGTTGAATGTGTTTGATGATAGAGTGGCAGATATAGGGTGATTTGGTCGAGGTGGTGTGCAAAGTGAGAGGGTTAGGGAAAATGATTTGGTAAATAGAGAAGAGGTAGTAAAAGCTTTACGGAAGATGAAAGCCGGCAAGGCAGCAGGTTTTGGATGATATTGCAGTGGAATTTATTAAAAAAGGGGGTGACTGTATTGTTGACTGGTTGGTAAGGTTATTTAATGTATGTATGACTCATGGTGAGGTGCCTGAGGATTGGCGGAATGCTTGCATAGTGCCATTGTACACAGGCAAAGGGGATAAGAGTGAGTGCTCAAATTACAGAGGTCTAAGTTTGTTGAGTATTCCTGGTAAATTATATGGGAGGGTATTGATTGAGAGGGTGAAGGCATGTACAGAGCATCAGATTGTGGAAGAGCAGTGTGATTTCAGAAGTGGTAGAGAATGTGTGGATCAGGTGTTTCCTTTGAAGAATGTATGTGAGAAATACTTAGAAAAACAAATGGATTTGTATGTAGCATTTATGGATCTGGAGAAGGCATATGATAGAGTTGATAGAGATGCTCTGTGGAAGGTATTAAGAATATATGGTGTGGGAGGCAAGTTGTTAGAAGCAGTGAAAAGTTTTTATCGAGGATGTAAGGCATGTGTACATGTAGGAAGAGAGGAAAGTGATTGGTTCTCAGTGAATGTAGGTTGCGGCAGGGGTGTGTGATGTCTCCATAGTTGTTTAATTTGTTTATGGATGGGGTTGTTAGGGAGGTGAATGCAAGAGTTTTGGAAAGAGGGGCAAGTATGAAGTCTGTTGTGGATGAGAGAGCTTGGGAAGTGAGTCAGTTGTTGTTCGCTGATGATACAGCGCTGGTGGCTGATTCATGTAAGAAACTGCATAAGCTGGTGACTAAGTTTGGTAAAGTGTGTGGAAGAAGAAAGTTAAGAGTAAATGTGAATAAGAGCAAGGTTATTAGGTACAGTAGGGTTGAGGGTCAAGTCAATTGGGAGGTAAGTTTGAATGGAGAAAAACTGGAGGAAGTAAAGTGTTTAAGATATCTGGGAGTGGATCTGGCAGTGGATGGAACCATGGAAGCGGAAGTGAATCATAGGGAGGGGGCGATAATTCTGGGGGCCTTGAAGAATGTTTGGAAGTCGAGAACATTATCTCGGAAAGCAAAAATGGGTATGTTTGAAGGAATAGTGGTTCCAACAATGTTGTATGGTTGTGAGGCGTGGGCTATGGATAGAGTTGTGCGCGGGAGGGTGGATGTGCTGGAAATGAGATGTTTGAAGACAATATGTGGTGTGAGGTGGTTTGATCGAGTAAGTAATGCAAGGGTAAGAGAGATGTGTTGAAATGAAAAGAGTGTGGTTGAGAGAGCAGAAGAGGGTGTTTTGAAATGGTTTGGCCACATGGAGAGAATGAGTGAGGAAAGATTGACCAAGAGGATATATGTGTCGGAGGTGGAGGGAACGAGGAGAAGTGGGAGACGAAATTGGAGGTGGAAAGATGGAGTGAAAGAGATTTTGAGTGATCGGGGCCTGAACGTTCAGGAGTGTGAAAGGCGTGCAAGGAATAGAGTGAATTGGAACGATGTGGTATACCGGGGTCGAGATGCTGTCAATGGATTGAACCAGGGCATGTGAAGCGTCTGGGGTAAACCATGGAAAGTTGTGTGGGGCCTGGATGTGGAAAGGGAGCTGTGGTTTCGGTGCATTATTACATGACAGCTAGAGACTGAGTGTGAACGAATGGGGCCTTTGGTGTCTTTTCCTAGCGCTACCTCGCACACATGAGGGGGGAGGGGGATTTTATTCCATGTGTGGTGAGGTGGCGATGGGAACAAATAAAGGCAGACAGTATGAATTATGTACATGTGTATATATGTATATGTCTGTGTGTGTATATATATGTGTACATTGAGATGTATAGGTATGTATATTTGCGTGTGTGGACATGTATGTATATACATGTGTATGTGGGCAGGTTGGGCCATTCTTTCGTCTGTTTCCTTGCGCTACCTCGCTAACATGGGAGACAGCGACAAAGCAAAATAAATAAATAAATAAATAAATTTCTTCTTTCACGCACTTACCAAACTCAGTCACTAGCTTCTGCAGTTTCTCACCTGAATCAGCCACCAGCGCTGTATCATCAGCGAACAACTGACTCACTTCCCAAGCCCTCTCATCAATCAGGCTACATACTTGCCCCCCTCTCCAAAACTCTTGCATTCACCTCCTAACAACCTCATCCATAAACAAATTAAACAACCATAGAGGCATCATCCACCCCTACTGCGAACCAACATTCACTGAGAACCAATCACTTTCCTCTCTTCCTACTCGTACACATGCCTTACATCCTCGATAAAAACTTTTCACTGCTTCTGGCAACTTGCCTCCCACACCATATATATTTAATACCTTCCACAGAGCATCTCTATCAATATATCATATGCCTTCTCCATATCCATAAATGCTACATACAAATCCATTTGTTTTTTCAAAGTATTTCTCACATACAGTCTTCAAAGCAAACATCTGATCCACACATCCTCTACCACTTCTGAAACCACACTCCTCTTCCCCAGTCTGATGCTCTGTATATGCCTTCACCCTCTCAATCAATACCCTCCCATATAATTTCCCAAGAATATTCAACAAACTTATACCTCTCTAATTTGAGCATTCACCATTATCCCCTTTGCTTTTTTACAGTGGCTCTCTGCATGCATTCTGCCAATCCTCAGGCACCTCGCCATGAGTCATGCATACATTAAATATCCTTACCAACTAGTCAACAATACAGTCACCCCTAACACCCTATATCTGCCACTCTATCATCTAACGCATTTGACAAACCTTCAAAATACTCACTCCATCTCATTCTTAGATCACCACTACTTGCTATTACCTCCCCATTAGCCCACTTCACCGATGTTCCCATTTGTTCCCTTGTCTTACGTGCTTGATTTACCTCTTTCCAAAAAACATCTTTTTATTCTCCCTAAAATGTAATGATACCCTCTCACCCCAACTCTCATTTGCCCTCTTTTTCACCTCTTGCACCTTTCTCTTGACCTCCTGCCTTTCTTTTTTACATCTCCCACTCATTTGCACTATTTCCCTGCAAAAATCATCCAAATGCCTCTCTTTTCTCTTTCACTAATAATCTTACTTCTTCATCCCACCACTCACAACCCTTTTTAATCTGCCCACCTCCCACGCTTCTCATGCCACAAGCATCTTTTGCGCAAGCCATCGCTGCTTCTCTAAATACATCCCCTCCTCTCCCACTCCCATTATGTCCTCTGCTCTCACCTATTTCCATTCTGCACTCAGTCTCTCCTGGTACTTCCTCACACAAGTCTCCTTCCCAAGCTCACTTACTCTCACCACTCTCTTCACCCCAACACTCTCTCTTCTTTTCTGAAAACCTCTACAAATCTTCACCCTTGCCTCCACAAGATAATGATCAGACATCCCTCCAGTTGCACCTCTCAGCACAGTACCATCGAAAAGTCTCTCTTTCACACGCCTATCAATTAACACGTAATCCAATAACGCTCTCTGGCCATCTCTCCTATTTACATACATATACTTATTGATATCTCCCTTTTTAAAGCAGGTATTCCCAATCACCAGTCCTTTTTCAGGACACAAATCTGTAAGCGCTTCACCATTTCCGTTTATAACACTGAACACCTTCAACTGCCACATTACTCACCTTTGCATTCAAATCACCCATCACTATAACCTGGCCTCGTGCATCAAAACTACTAACACACTCACTCAGCTGCTCCCAAAACACTTGCCTCTCATGATCTTTCTCTCATGCCCAGTTGCATATGCACCAATAATCACCTATCTCTCTCCGTCAACTTTCAGTTTTACCCATATCAATCTAGAGTTTACTTTCTTACACTCTATCACATACTCCCACTACTCCTGCTTCTGGAGTATTGCTACTCCTTCCCTTGCGCTTGTCCTCTCAGCAACCCCTGACTTCACTCCCAAAACATTCCCAAACCACTCTTCCCCTTTACCCTTGAGCTTCGTTTCACTCAGAGCCAAAACATCCAGGTTTCTTTCTCCAAACATACTACCTATCTCTCCTTTTTTCTCATCTTGGTCACATCCAAACAGATTTAGATACCCCAATCTGAGCCTTTGCGGAAGATGAGCACTCCTCTCATAACTCCTTCTGTTTCTCCATTAAGAAAGTTAAAATACAAGAAGGGGAGGGTTTCTATCCCCCTGCTCATGTCCCCTTTAGTTGCCTTCTATGACACGTGGGGAATGCATGAGAAGTATTTTTTCTTCCCTATCCCCAGGGACACATACACACAAATACATACATATATACATATCCCTGGGGATAGGGGAGAAAGAATAGTTCCCTCGCATTCCTCACGTGTCATAGAAGGCGACTAAAGGGGACAGGAGCGGGGAGCCAGAAACCCTCCCCTCCTTGTATTTTGACTTTCTGAAAGGGGAAACAGAAGAAGGAGTTATGCGGGGAGTGCTCATCCTCCTCGAAGGCTCAGATTGGGGTGTCTAAATGTGTGTGGATGTAACCAAGATGAGAAAAAGGAGAGATAGGTAGTATGTTTGAGGAAAGGAACCTGGATGTTTTGGCTCTGAGTGAAACGAAGCTCAAGGGTAAAGGGGAAGAGTGGTTTGGGAATGTCTTGGGAGTAAAGTCAGGGGTTAGAGAGAGGACAAGAGCAAGGGAAGGAGTAGCACTACTCCTGAAACAGGAGTTGTGGGAGTATGTGATAGAGTGTAAGAAAGTAAATTCTAGATCGATATGGGTAAAACCTGAAAGTTGATGGAGAGAGATGGGTGATTATTGGTGCATATGCACCTGGGCATGAGAAGAAAGATCATGAGAGGCAAGTGTTTTGGGAGCAGCTGAATGAGTGTGTTAGTGGTTTTGATGCACAAGACCGGGTTATAGTGATGGGGGATTTGAATGCAAAGGTGAGTAATGTGGCAGTTGAGGGAATAATTGGTATACATGGGGTGTTCAGTGTTGTAAATGGAAATGGTGAAGAGCTTGTGGATTTGTGTGCTGAGGAAGGCCTGGTGATTGGGAATACCTGGTTTAAAAAGCGAGATATACATAAGTATACGTATGTAAATAGGAGAGATGGCCAGAGAGCGTTATTGGATTACGTGTTAATTGATAGGCGCACGAAAGAGAGACTTTTGGATGTTAATGTGCTGAGAGGTGCAACTGGAGGGATGTCTGATCATTATCTTGTGGAGGTGAAGATGAAGATTTGTAGGGGTTTTCAAAAAAGAAGAGAGAATGTTGGGGTGAAGAGAGTGGTGAGAGTAAGTGAGCTTGGGAAGGAGACTTGTGTGAGGAAGTAGCAAGAGAGACTGAGTACAGAATGGAAAAAGGTGAGAACAAAGGAGGTAAGGGGAGTGGGGGAGGAATGGGATGTATTTAGGGAAGCAGTGATGGCTTGCGCAAAAGATGCTTGTGGCATGAGAAGCATGGGAGGTGGGTTGATTAGAAAGGGTAGCGAGTGGTGGGATGAAGAAGTAAGATTATTAGTGAAAGAGAAGAGAGAGGCATTTGGACGATTTTTGCAGGGAAAAAATGCAAATGAGTGGGAGATGTATAAAAGAAAGAGGCAGGAGGTCAAGAGAAAGGTGCAAGAGGTGAAAAAGAGGGCAAATGAGAGTTGGGGTGAGAGAGTATCATTAAATTTTAGGGAGAATGAAAAGATGTTCTGGAAGGAGGTAAATAAAGTGCATAAGACAAGGGAGCAAATGGGAACTTCAGTGAAGGGGGCTAATGGGGAGGTGATAACAAGTAGTGGTGATGTGAGAAGGAGATGGAGTAAGTATTTTGAAGGTTTGTTGAATGTGTTTGATGATAGAGTGGCAGATATAGGGTGTTTTGGTCGAGGTGGTGTGCAAAGTGAGAGGGTTAGGGAAAATGATTTGGTAAACAGAGAAGAGGTAGTAAAAGCTTTGTGGAAGATGAAAGCTGGCAAGGCAGCAGGTTTGGATGGTATTGCAGTGGAATCTATTAAAAAAGGGGGTGACTGTATTGTTGACTGGTTGGTAAGGTTATTTGATGTATGTATGATTCATGGTGAGATGCGTGAGTATTGGCGGAATGCTTGCATAGTGCCATTGTACAAAAGCAAAGGGGATAAGAGTGAGTGCTCAAATTACAGAGGTATAAGTTTGTTGAGTATTCTTTGTAAATTATATGGGAGGGTATTGATTGAGAGGGTGAAGGCATGTACAGAGCATCAAATTGGGGAATAGCAGTGTGGTTTCATAAGTGGTAGAGGATGTGTAGATCAGGTGTTTGCTTTGAAGAATGTATGTGAGAAATACTTAGAAAAGCAAATGGATTTGTATGTAGCATTTATCTGGAGAAGGCATATGATAGAGTTGATAGAGATGCTCTGTGGAAGGTATTCAGAATATATGGTGTGGGAGGTAAGTTGTTAGAAGCAGTGAAAAGTTTTTATCGAGGATGTAAGGCACGTGTACGTGTAGGAAGAGAGGAAAGTGATTGGTTCTCAGTGAATGTAGGTTTGCGGCAGGGGTGTGTGATGTCTCCATGGTTGTTTAATTAGTTTATGGATGGGGTTGTTAGGGAGGTGAATGCAAGAGTTTTGGAAAGAGGGGCAAGTATGAAGTCTGTTCTGGATGAGAGAGCTTGGGAAGTGAGTCAGTTGTTGTTCGATGATGATACAGCGCTGGTGGCTGATTCATGTGAGAAACTGCAGAAGCTGGTGACTGAGTTTGGCAAAGTGTGTGAAAGAAGAAAGTTGAGAGTAAATGTGAATAAGAGCAAGGTTATTAGGTACAGTAGGGTTGAGGGTCAAGTCAATTGGGAGGTAAGTTTGAATGGAGAAAAACTGGAGGAAGTAAAGGGTTTTAGATATCTGGGAGTGGATCTGGCAGCAGATGGAACCATGGAAGCGGAAGTGAATCATAGGGTGGGGGAGGGGGCGAAAATCCTGGGAGCCTTGAAGAATGTGTGGAAGTCGAGAACATTATCTCCAAAAGCAAAAATGGCTATGTTTGAAGGAATAGTGGTTCCAACAATGTTGTATGGTTGCGAGGCGTGGGCTATGGATAGAGTTGTGCGCACGAGGGTGGATGTGCTGGAAATGAAATGTTTGAGGGCAATGTGTGGTGTGAGGTGGTTTGATCGAGTAAGTAATGTAAGGGTAAGAGAGATGTGTGGAAATAAAAAGAGTGTGGTTGAGAGAGCAGAAGAGGGTGTTTTGAAATGGTTTGGGCACATGGAGAGAATGAGTGAGGAAAGATTGACCAAGAGGATATATGTGTCGGAGGTGGAGGGAACGAGAAGTGGGAGACCAAATTGGTGGTGGAAAGATGGAGTGAAAAAGATTTTGTGTGATTGGGGCCTGAACATGCAGGAGGGTGAAAGGCGGGCTAGGAATAGAGTGAACTGGATCGATGTGGTATACCGGGGTTGATGTGCTGTCAGTGGATTGAATCAGGGCATGTGAAGCGTCTGGGGTAAACCATGGAAAGTTCTGTGTGGCCTGGATGTGGAAAGGGAGCTGTGGTTTCGGGCATTATTGCATGACAGCTAGAGACTGAGTGTGAACGAATGGGGCCTTTGTTGTCTTTTCCTAACGCTACCTCGCACACATGAGGGGGGAGGGGGATGGTATTCCATGTGTGGCGAGGTGGCGATGGGAATGAATAAAGGCAGACAGTGTGAATTGTGTGCATGGGTATATATGTATATGTCTGTGTGTGTGTATATATGTGTACATTGAGATGTATAGGTATGTATATTTGCGTGTGTGGACGTGTATGTATATACATTGTGTATGGGGGTGGGTTGGGCCATTTCTTTCGTCTGTTTCCTTGCGCTACCTCGCAAACACGGGAGACAGCGACAAAGCAAAATAAAAAAAAATATTATTATTATTATTATTATTATTATTATTATTATTATTATTATTATTATTATTATTATTATCATTATTATTATTATCCCTGGGGATAGGGGTGAAAGAATACTTCCCACGTATTCCTCGCGTGTCGTAGAAAGCGACTAGAGGGGACGGGAGCGGGGGGCCAGAACAAGAGCAAGGGAAGGAGTAGCAATACTCCTGAAACAGGAGTTGTGGGAGTATGTGATAGAATGTAAGAAAGTAAATTCTCGATTAATATGGGTAAAACTGAAAGTTGATGGAGAGAGGTGGGTGATTATTGGTGCATATGCACCTGGGCATGAGAAGAAAGATCATGAGAGGCAAGTGTTTTGGGAGCAGCTGAATGAGTGTGTTAGTGGTTTTGATGCACGAGACCGGGTTATAGTGATTGGTGATTTGAATGCAAAGGTGAGTAATGTGGCAGTTGAGGGAATAATTGGTATACATGGGGTGTTCAGTGTTGTAAATGGAAATGGTGAAGAGCTTGTAGATTTATGTGCTGAAAAAGGACTGATGATTGGGAATACCTGGTTTAAAAAGCGAGATATACATAAGTACACTTATGTAAGTAGGAGAGATGGCCAGAGAGCGTTATTGGATTACGTGTTAATTGACAGGCGTGCAAAAGAGAGACTTTTGGATGTTAATATGCTGAGAGGTGCAACTGGAGGGATGTCTGATCATTATCTTGTGGAGGCTAAGGTGAAGATTTGTATGGGTTTTCAGAAAAGAAGAGTGAATGTTGGGGTGAAGAGGGTGGTGAGAGTAAGTGAGCTTGGGAAGGAGACCTGTGTGAGGAAGTACCAGGAGAGACTGAGTACAGAATGGAAAAAGGTGAGAACAATGGAAGTAAGGGGAGTGGGGGAGGAATGGGATGTATTTAGGGAATCAGTGATGGATTGCGCAAAAGATGCTTATGGCATGAGAAGAGTGGGAGGTGGGTTGATTAGAAAGGGTAGTGAGTGGTGGGATGAAGAAGTAAGAGTATTAGTGAAAGAGAAGAGAGAGGCATTTGGACGATTTTTGCAGGGAAAAAATGCAATTGAGTGGGAGATGTATAAAAGAAAGAGACAGGAGGTCAAGAGAAAGGTGCAAGAGGTGAAAAAAAAGGGCAAATGAGAGTTGGGGTGAGAGAGTATCATTAAATTTTAGGGAGAATAAAAAGATGTTCTGGAAGGAGGTAAATAAAGTGCGTAAGACAAGGGAGCAAATGGGAACTTCAGTGAAGGGCGCAAATGGGGAGGTGATAACAAGTAGTGGTGATGTGAGAAGGAGATGGAGTGAGTATTTTGAAGGTTTGTTGAATGTGTTTGATGATAGAGTGGCAGATATAGGGTGTTTTGGTCGAGGTGGTGTGCAAAGTGAGAGGGTTAGGGAAAATGATTTGGTAAACAGAGAAGAGGTAGTGAAAGCTTTGCGGAAGATGAAAGCCGGTAAGGCAGCAGGTTTGGATGGTATTGCAGTGGAATTTATTAAAAAAGGGGGTGACTGTATTGTTGACTGGTTGGTAAGGTTATTTAATGTATGTATGACTCATGGTGAGGTGCCTGAGGATTGGCGGAATGCGTGCATAGTGCCATTGTACAAAGGCAAAGGGGATAAGAGTGAGTGCTCAAATTACAGAGGTATATGTTTGTTGAGTATTCCTGGTAAATTATATGGGAGGGTATTGATTGAGAGGGTGAAGGCATGTACAGAGCATCAGATTGGGGAAGAGCAGTGTGCTTTCAGAAGTGGTAGAGGATGTGTGGATCAGGTGTTTGCTTTGAAGAATGTATGTGAGAAATACTTAGAAAAGCAAATGGATTTGTATGTAGCATTTATGGATCTGGAGAAGGCATATGATAGAGTTGATAGAGATGCTCTGTGGAAGGTATTAAGAATATATGGTGTGGGAGGAAAGTTGTTAGAAGCAGTGAAAAGTTTTTATCGAGGATGTAAGGCATGTGTACGTGTAGGAAGAGAGGAAAGTGATTGGTTCTCAGTGAATGTAGGTTTGCGGCAGGGGTGTGTGATGTCTCCATTGTTGTTTAATTTGTTTATGGATAGGGTTGTTAGGGAGGTAAATGCAAGAGTTTTGGAAAGAGGGGCAAGTATGAAGTCTTTTAGGGATGAGAGAGCTTGGGAAGTGAGTCAGTTGTTGTTCGCTGATGATACAGCGCTGGTGGCTGATTCATGTGAGAAACTGCAGGAAACTGGAGGAAGTGAAGTGTTTTAGATATATGGGAGTGGATCTGGCAGCGGATGGAACCATGGAAGCGGAAGTGGATCATAGGGTGGGGGAGGGGGCGAAAATTCTGGGGGCCTTGAAGAATGTGTGGAAGTCGAGAACATTATCTCAGAAAGCAAAAATGGGTATGTTTGAAGGAATAGTGGTTCCAACAATGTTGTATGGTTGCGAGGCGTGGGCTATGGATAGAGTTGTGCGCAGGAGGATGGATGTGCTGGAAATGAGATGTTTGAGGACAATGTGTGGTGTGAGGTGGTTTGATCGAGTGAGTAACGTAAAGGTAAGAGAGATGTGTGGAAATAAAAAGAGCGTGGTTGAGAGAGCAGAAGAGGGTGTTCTGAAGTGGTTTGGGCACATGGAGAGAATAAGTGAGGAAATATTGACCAAGAGGATATATGTGTCGGAGGTGGAGGGAACGAGGAGAAGAGGGAGACCAAATTGGAGGTGGAAAGATGGAGTGAAAAAGATTTTGTGTGATTGGGGCCTGAACATGCAGGAGGGTGAAAGGAGGGCAAGGAATAGAGTGAATTGGAGTGATGTGGTATACCGGGGTTGACGTGCTGTCAGTGGATTGAATCAGGGCTTGTGAAGCGTCTGGGGTAAACCATGGAAAGCTGTGTAGGTATTTATATTTGCGTGTGTGGACGTATGTATATACATGTGTATGGGGGGGGTTTGGGCCATTTCTTTCGTCTGTTTCCTTGCGCTACCTCGCAAACGCGGGAGACAGCGGCAAAGTATAATAAAAAAAAAAAAAATATTATTATTATCATTATAAGAAGAAAAATTTTGAGAGGCAAGTGTTTTGGGAGCAGCTGAGTGAGTGTGTTATCAGCTTTCATGCATATTATTGGGTTATAGTGATGGGTGATATAAATGCGAAGGTGAGTAATGTGCCAGTTGAGGGTATAATTGGTGTACATGGGGTGTTCAGTGTTGTAAATGGAAATGGTGAAGAACTTGTGGATTTTTGTGCTGAAAAACGACTGATAATTGGGAATACCTAGTTTAAGAAGAGAGTTATACATAAATATACGTGAGTAGGAGAGATGGTCTAAGGGCATTATTGGATTATGTGTTAATTGATAGGAGTGTAAAAGAAAGTCTTGTAGATGTTAATGTGCTGAGAGGGGTACCTGGAGGGATGTCTGATCACTATTTCATGGAGGTGAAGGTGAAGATTTGTAGAGGTTACCAGAAAAGAGGAGAGAATGTTGGGGAGAAGAGAGTGGTAAGAGTAAGTGAGCTTGGAAAGGAGACTTGTGTAAGGAAGTACCTGGAGAGATTGAGTGTAGAATGGCAAAGGTGAGAGCAAATGATATGAGGGGAGTGGGTGAGGAATGGAATGTATTTAGGGAAGCAGTGATGCCTTGTGCAAAAGATACATGTGGGATGAGAAAGGTGGGAAGTGGGCAGATTAGAAAGGGCAGTGAGTGATGAGATGAAGAAGTAAGGTTGTTATCGAAAGAGAAAACATACTTGCAGGGAAGTAGTACAAATGACTGGGAGATATATAAAAGACAGTGGCAGGTCAAGAGAACGCTGCAAGGGTTGAAAAAGAATGCAAATGAGAGTTGGGATGAGAAAGTACTATTAAGTTTTAGGGAGATTAAGAGGTTTTTATCCCTGGGGATAGTGGAGAAAGAATACTCCCCCTGTATTTCATGCGTGTTGTAAAAGGCAATTAAAGGGGGCAGAGCGGGGGGCTGGAAACCCTCCCCTCCTTGTATTTAACTTTCTAAAAGGGGAAACAGAAGGAGTCATGTGGGGAGTGCTCATCCTCCTTGAGGGCTCAGATTGGGGAGTAAAGTCAGGGGTTAGTGAGAGGACAAGAGCAAAGGAAGGAGTAGCACTCCTCCTGAAGCAGATGTGGGAATATGTGATAGTGTAAGAAAGTAAACTCTAGATTGATAGAGGGTAAGAAAATAAACTAGATTGATATGGGTAAAACTGGAAGAGGCTGAAGAGAAATGGGTGATTATTGGTGCCTTTGCACCTGGCCATGAGAAGAATGGTCATGAGAGGCAAGTGTTTTGGGAGCAGCTGAGTGAGTATATCAGCAGCTTTGATGCACAAGATCGGGTTATATTGATGAGTGATTTGAATGCACAGGTGAATAATGTGGCAGTTGAGGGTATAATTGGTGTACATGGGGTGTTCAGTGTTGTAAATGGAAATAGTGAAGAGTTTGTGGATTTGTGTGCTGAAAAAGGAATGGTGATTGGGAATACCTGGTTTAAGAAGAGACATATACATAAGTATATGTATGTGAGTTGGAGAGATGGCCAGAGGGCGTAATTGAATTACGTGTTAATTGATAGGCATGTAAAAGAGAGAGTTTTGGATGTTAATGTGCTGAGATGGGCAGCTGGAAGTATGTCTGATCACTATATTAATGAGGTGAAGGTGAATTTGAAGATTTGTAGAGGTTTTCAGAAAGGAAGAGAGAATGTTAGGGAAAAGAGAGTGGTGAGAGTAAGTGAGCTTGGAAAGGAGACTTGTGTGAGGAAATACCAGAGAGATTGAGTGCAGAATGGCAGAAGGTGAGAGTAAATGATGTAAGGGGAGTAGGGGAGTTATATTCATGGAAGCGATGATGGTTTGTGCAAAAGATGCATGTGGTATGAGAAAGGTGGGAGGTGGGCAGATTAGAAAGGGAAGTGAAATATGGGATGAAGAGGTAGGGTTGTCAGTGAAAGAAAAGAGAGAGGCATTTAGATGATTTTTGCAGGGAATTAGTGCAGATGACTGTGAGATGTATAAAAGAAAGCAGCAGGAGGTGAAGAGAAAGGTACGAGGTGAAAAAGAGGGCAAATGAGAGTTGGAGTGAGAGAAAATCATTAAATTTTAGTTAGAATAAAAAGATGTTTTGGAAGGAGGCAAATAAAGTGCGTAAGACAAAAGAACAAATGGGAATTATGGTGAAGGAGGCAAATGGGAAGGTAATAACAAGTAGTGATGAAGTGAGAAGGAGAGGGAGTGAATATTTTGAAGGTTTGTGGGATGTGTTTGATGATAGAGTGGCAGATATAGGGTGTTTTGGTCAGGTTGGTGTGCAAAGTGAGAGGGTCAGGGAGAATGGTTTGGTAGAACAGAGAAGAGGTAGTGAAAGCTTTGCAGAAGATGAAATCTGGCAAGGCAGTGGGTTTGGATGGTATTGTAGTGGAGTTATTGAAAACAAGAGGATGACTGTATTGTTGATTGGTTGGTAAGGATATTCAGTTAATTTATAGATCATGGTGATTTACCTGAGGATTGGCTGAATGCATGCAAAGCTGCCATTGTTCAAAGAACAAGGGGATAAAAGTGGGTGTTCAAATTACAGAGGCATAAGTTTGTTGAATATTCCTGGGAAATTATATGGGAGGGTATTGATTGAGAGGGTAAAGGTATGTACAGAGCATCAGATTGGGGAAGAGCAGTGTGGTTTCAGAAGTAGTAGAGGATGTATGGATCAGGTGTTTGCTTTGAAGAATTTGTTTGAGAAATACTCACAAAAACAGATGGATTTGTATGTAGCATTCATGGATCTGGAGAAGGCATATGATAGGGTGGATAGAGATGCTTTGTGGAAGGTTTTAAGAGTATATGGTTTGGGAGGTAAGTTGGGAGATGCAGTGAAAAGTTTTTACCAAGGATGTAAGGCATGTGTACGAGTAGGAAGAGAGGAAAGTGATTGGTTTCCAGTGAATGTCAGTGCAGCAGGGGTGCATGATGTCTCCATGGTTGTTTGATTTGTTTATGGTTAGGGAGGTGAATGTAAGAGTTTTGGAGAAAGGGGCAAGAATGCTGTCTGTTGTGGATGAGAGGGCTTGGGAAGTGAGTCAATTGTTCTTTACTGATGATACAGCACTGGTGGTTGATTCAGGTGAGAAAATGAAGAAGTTGGTAACTGAGTTTGGTAAAGTGTGTGAAAGAAGAAAGTTGAGAATAAATTTGAATAAGAGCAAAGTTCTTAGGTTCAGTAGGGTAGAGATATAAGTTAATTAAGAGATAAGTTGATAGGAGACAGGGGAGAAAGAATACTCCCCACGTATTCCCCGCATGTCATAGAAGGCGACTAAAGGGGGTGGCAGCGGGATGACGGAAACCCTCCCCTCCTTGTATTTTAACTTTATAAAAGGGGGAACAGAAGAAGGAGTCATATTGGGAGTGCTCATCCTCCTCGAAGGCTCAAATAGGGGTGTCTGAATGTGTGTGGATGTAACCAAGATGAGAAAAAAGGAGAGAGAGGTTGTAAGTTTGAGGAAAGGAACCTGGATGTTTTGACTGAGTGAAACGAAGCTCAGGGGTAAAGGGGAAGAGTGATTTGGAAATGTGTTGGAGTAAAGTCAGGGGTTAGTGAGAGAACAAGAGCAAAGGAAAGATTAGCACTCCTCCTGAAGCAGGAGTTGTGGGAATATGTGATACATAGTCAGAAAGTTGATATGAGTAAAACTGAAAGTGGATGGAGAGAGATGGTTGATTATTGGTGCCTATACACTTGGTCATGACAAGAAAGATCATGAGAGGCAAGTGTTTCGGGAGCAGTGAAGTGAGTGTGTTAGCAGCTTTGATGCACGAGACCAGGTTATAGTGATCGGTGATTTGAATGCAAAGGTGAGTAATATGGCAGTTGAGGGTATGATTGGTTTACATGGAGTGTTCAGTGTTGTAAATGGAAATGGTGAAGAGCTTGTAGATTTGTGTGCTGAAAAACGAATGGTGATTGGGAATACATGGTTTAAAAAGAGGTATTTACATAAGTATACATATGTGAGTTGGAGAGATGGCCAGAGAGCGTTATTGGATTACGTGTTAATTGATAGGTTTGTGAAAGAGAAAATTTTGGATGTTCATGTACTGAGAGGGGCAGCTGGAGGGATGTCTGATCATTATCTTGTGGAGGGGAAGGTGAAGATTTTTAGAGGTTTTCAGAAAAGAAGAGAGAATGTTGGGGAGAAGAGAGTGGTAAGAGTAAGTGAGCTTGGAAAGGATACTTGTGTGAGGAAGTACCAGGAGAGATTTAGTGAAGAATGGCAAAAGGTGAGAGCAAATGACATAATGGGAGTGGGGGAGGAATGGGATGTATTTAGGGAAGCAGTGCTGGCTTGCGGTAACAAAAGATGCTCGTGGAATGAGAAAGGTGGGAGGTAGGAAGATTAGAAAGGGTAATGATGGTGGGATGAAGTAAGATTGTTAGTGAAAGAGGAGAGAGAGGCATTTGGATGATTTTTTTAGGGAAGTACTGCAAATGACTGGCAGATGTATAAAAGAAAGAGGCAGGAGGTCAAGAGAAAGGCACAAGAGGTGAAAAAGAGGGCAAATGAGAGTTGGGGTGAGAGAGTATTATTAGATTTTAGGGAGAGAGTATTATTAGATTTTAGGGAGAAGAAAAAGGCATTTTTGAAGAGGTAAATAAAGTGTATAAGACAATGGAACAAATGGGAACATTGGTGAAGGGGTCAAATGGGGAGGTAATAACAAGTAGTGGTGAAGTGAGAAGGAGAAGGTTTGTTGAATGTGTTTGATGATAGAGTGGCAGGTGGAGGGTATTTTGGTGGAAGGTGGTGTGCAAAGTGAGAGGGTCAGGGAGAATGGTTTGGTAAGCAGAGAAGAGGTAGTGAAAGCTTTGTGGAAGATGAAAGCCGGAAAGGCGGCGGGTTTGGATGGTATTGTAGTGAAAGTATTAAAAAAAGGGAGTGACTGTGTTGTTGATTGGTTGGTGAGGCTGTTCAGTGTATGTATGGATCATGGTGAAGTGTCTAAGGATTGGTGGAATGCATGCCATTGTACAAAGGCAAAGGGGATAAAGGTGAGTGTTCAAATACAGAGGCATAAGTTTGTTGAATATTCTTGGGAAATTATATGGGAGGTTATTGATTGAGAGGGTAAAGGCATGTACAGAGCATTTGATTAGGGAAGAGCAGTGTGGTTTCAGAAGTGGTAGAGGATGAGTGGATCAGGTGTTTGCTTTCAAGAATGTATGCGAGAAATACTTAGAAAAACAGATGGATTTGTATGTAGCATTTATGGATCTGGAGAAGGCATATGATGGGGTTGATAGATATGGCCTCTGGAAGGTATTAAGAGTATATGGTATGGGAGGTAAGTTGCTAGAAGCAATGAAAAGTTTTCATCCAGGATGTAAGGCATGTGTACGTGTAGGGAGAGAGATTGATTGGTTCCCAGTTAATATTGGTTTTCGGCAGGGATGCGTGATGTCTCCATGGTTGTTTAATTTGTTTATGGATAGGGTTGTTAGGGAGGTAAATGCAAGAGTTTTGGAGAGAGGGGCAAGTATGCAGTCTGTTGTGGATGAGAGGGCTTGGGAAGTGAGTCAGTTGTTGTTCGCTGATGATACAGCTGCCGAAGTTGGTGACTGAGTTTGGTAAAGTGTATGCAAGATGAATGTCGAGAGTAAATGTGAATAAAAGCAAGGTTATTAGGTTCAGTAGGTTTGAGGGACAAGTTAATTGAGAGGTAAGTTTGAATGGAGAAAAACTGGAGGAAGTGAAGTGTTTTAGATATCTGGGAGTGGATTTAGTAGTGGATGGAACCACAAAAGAAGTGAGTCACAGGGTGAGGGAGGGGGCGAAGGTTCTGGGAGTGTTGAAGAATGTGTTGAAGGTGAAGGAGAAGCGGGAGGCCAAATTGGAGGTGGAAGGATGGGGTGAAAAAGATTTTGAGGGATTGGGGCCTGAACATATAGGAGGGTGAAATGTGTGCCAGGAATAGGGTGAATTGGAACGATGTGGTATACCGGCGTCGACGTGCTGTAAATGGATTGAACCAGGGCATGTGAAGCATCTGGGGTAAATCATGGAAGGGTCTGTGGGACCTGGATGTGGAAAGGTAGCTAGAGATTGAGTGTGAATGAATGTGGCCTTTTTTGTCTTTTCCTGGCGCTGCCTCACTGGAAGGGGTAGGGATGAGGGTGGGGATGCTAAATCGTGTGTCATGGGGTGGCGACGGGAATGGATGAAGGCAGCAAGTATGGATATGTACATGTATGTATATTTATATTTCTGTGTCTGTATATGTGTGTGTGTGTGTGGGTATTTAAGGTGAATAAGAGCAAGGTTATTGGGTACAGTAGGGTTGAGGGTCAAGTCAATTGGGAGGTGAGTTTGAATGGAGAAAAACTGGAGGAAGTGAAGTGTTTTAGATATCTGGGAGTGGATCTGGCAGCGGATGGAACCATGGAAGCGGAAGTGGATCATAGGGTGGGGGAGGGGGCGAAAATCCTGGGGGCCTTGAAGAATGTGTGGAAGTCGAGAACATTATCACGGAAAGCAAAAATGGGTATGTTTGAAGGAATAGTGGTTCCAACAATGTTGTATGGTTGCGAGGCGTGGGCTATGGATAGAGTTGTGCGCAGGAGGATGGATGTGCTGGAAATGAGATGTTTGAGGACAATGTGTGGTGTGAGGTGGTTTGATCGAGTGAGTAACGTAAGGGTAAGAGAGATGTGTGGAAATAAAAAGAGCGTGGTTGAGAGAGCAGAAGAGGGTGTTTTGAAGTGGTTTGGGCACATGAGTGAGGAAAGATTGACCAAGAGGATATATGTGTCGGAGGTGGAGGGAACAAGGAGAAGAGGGAGACCAAATTGGAGGTGGAAAGATGGAGTGAAAAAGATTTTGTGTGATCGGGGCCTGAACATGCAGGAGGGTGAAAGGAGAGCAAGGAATAGAGTGAATTGGAGCGATGTGGTATACCGGGGTTGACGTGCTGTCAGTGGATTGAATCAAGGCATGTGAAGCGTCTGGGGTAAACCATGGAAAGCTGTGTAGGTATGTATATTTGCGTGTGTGGACGTATGTATATACATGTGTATGGGGGGGGGGTTGGGCCATTTATTTCGTCTGTTTCCTTGCGCTACCTCGCAAACGCGGGAGACAGCGACAAAGTATAATAAATATAAAAATAACGTGTATTTAGGTGGGTTGGGCCATTTCTCACTTGTTTCCTTGCGCTACCTCGCTAATGCGGGAGACAGCGGTTAAGTATGATAAGTGAAAAAAAAAAAGATGTTTTGGAAGGAGGTAAATAACATGTGTAAGACAAAACAACAAATGGGAACATTGGTGAAGGGGTAAGTGGAGAGGTAATAAGTGGTAGGGATGTAGTGAGGAGATAGAGTGAGTATTTTGAAGGTTTGTTGAATGTGTTTTTATGATGGAGTGGCAGATGAAGGGTGCTTTGTTTGGGGTGGTGTGCCAAGTGAGAGGTTTAAGGAGAATGGTTTGGTAAATAGAGAAGAGTTAGTGAAAGCTTTGTGGAAGATGAAAGGTGGCGGGTTTGGATGGTATTGCAATGGAATTTAATAAAAAAGGGGTGACTGTGTTGTTGATTGGTTGGTAAGGATATTCACTGTATGTGTGGATCATGATAAAGGGCCTGAGGATTGGCAGAATGCATACATAGTGCAATTGTGCAAAGGCAAAGGGGATAAAGGTGAGTGTTCAAACTACAGAGGCATAAGTTTGTTAAGTATTCCTGGTAAAGTATATGGGAGGATATTGATTGAGAGAGTGAAGGCCTGTACAGAGCATCAGATTGGGGAAGAGCAGTGTGGCTTCAAAAGTGGTAGAAGATGTATGGATCAGGTATTTGCTTTGAAGAAAAACAGAGTTGTATTTATGGATCTGGAGAAGGCATATGATAGGGTTGATAGAGATGCTTTGTTTAAGGTTTTAAGAGTATGTAAGTTGCTAGAAGCAACAAAAGGTTTTTACCAAGGATGTAAGTCATGTGTACAAGTAGGAAGAGAGGAGAGTGATTGCTTCCCAGTGAATGTCGTTTTGCGGCAGGGGTGTGTGATGTCCCCATGGTTGTTTAATTTGTTTATGGATGGGGTAGTTAGGGAGGTAAATTCAAGAGTTTTTGGGGAGGGGCAAGTATGCAGTCTGATGTGGATGAGAGGGCCTGAGAAGTGCGTCAGTTGTTGTTCACCAATGATACAGCTCTAGTGGCTGATTCATGTTAGAAACTACAGAGGTTGGTGACTGAGCTTGGAAAAGTGTGCAAAAGGAGAGAGTTGAGAGTAAATGTTGATAAGAGCAAGGTAATTAGGTTCAGCAGGGTTGAGGGACAAGTTAATTTGGATGTAAGTTTTAATTAATAAACTAGAGGAAGTGAAGTGTTTTAGATATCTGGTAGTGGACATAGTAGTGGATGGAACCATGGAAGCAGAAGTGAGTCACAGGATGGGGGGATGGGGCAAGGTTCTGGGAGCCATGAAGAATGTGTGGAAGGAGAGAACGTTATATCCAAGAGCAAAAATGGTTATGTTTGAAGGAGTAGTGGTTCCAACAATGTTTTTTTATGGTTGCGAGGCATGGGCTATAGATAGAGTTGTACAGAGGAGGGTGAATGTCTTGGAAATGAAATGTTTGAAGACAGTATGTGGTGTGAGGTGGTTTGATCGAGTAAGTAATGAAAGGGTAAGAGAGGATGTGTGGAAATATAATGAGTGTGGTTGAAAGAGCAGAAGATGGCTGGTTGAAATGCTTTAGAGAAATGGAGGGAATGAATGAGGAAAGATTGACAAAGAGGGTATATGTGTCAGAGGTGGCAGGAACAAGGAGAAGCAGGAGACCAAATTGGAGGTGGAAGGATGGAGTGAAAAAGATTTTGAGCGATCGGGGCCTGAACATACAGGAGTTTGAGAGGCTTCAAGTAGAGTGAATTGGAAAAATGTGGCATACTGGGGTCGATGTCCTGTCAATGGACTGAACTAGGGCATATAAAGCAACTGGGGTAAACGATGGAAAAGTCTGTGGGGCCTGGATGTGGAAAGGGAGGTGTTGTTTCTGTGCATTACACCTGACAGCTAGAGACTGAGTATGAATGAGTGTGGCCTTTTTTGTCTGTTTTCCTGGCACTACCTCACTGAAGCGGGGGCTAGCGATGCTATTTCCTGTGTGGCAGGGTAGCGACAGGAATGGTTGAAGGCAAGCAAGTATGAATATGTACATGTGTATATGTCTGTGTATATATATATGTATGGATATCTTGACAAAAATGGGTATGTTTGAAGGATTAGTGCTCACAACAATGTTATATGGTTGCAAGGCAAGGGCTATAGATAGGTTTATTCGGAGGAGGGTGGATGTGTTAGAAATGAAATGTTTGAGGACAATATGTGGAGTGAGGTGGTTTGATTAGGTAAGTAATGAAAGGGTAACAGAGATGTGTGGTAATATAAAGAGTGTGGTCGATAGAGCAGAAGAGGGTGGTTTGAAATGGTTTGGTCACATGGAATGAATGAGGAAAGATTGACAAAGAAGATATATGTGTCAGAGGTGGAGGGAATGAGAAGTGGGAGACCAAATTGGAGGTGGAAGGATGGAGTGAAAAAGATTTTGAGCAATCAGGGCCTGAACATATAGGAGAGTGAAAGGTGTGCAAGGAATAGAGTGTATTGGAATGATGTGGAATACAGGGGTGGACGTAGTGTCAATGGATTGAACCAGGGCATGTGAAGCATCTAGGGTAAACTATGGAAAGTTTCGTGGGGCTTGGATGTGGAAAGGGAGCTGTGGTTTCTGTGCATTACACATGACAGCTAGAGACTGAGTGTGAATGATTGTGGCCTTTGTTGTCTTTTCCTAGCACTACCTTGCACACATGGGGGGTAGGGGGTTGCCATTTCATGTGTGGTAGGATGGCGGCGGAAATGGATGAAGGCAGCAAGTATGAATATGTACATGTGTATATGTGTATATGTCAGTGTATGTATATGTATGTGTACGTTGAAATGTATAGGTATGTATAGATGCATGTGTGGGCGTTTATGTAGATATGTGTGTATATGGGTAGACTGGGCCAGTCTTTCGTCTGTTTCCTTACGCTACCTTGCTAATGCGGGAGACAGCGACTAAGTATAATAGATATGATAAGTAGAATGTTGATATGTATATGCATGTATATGTATATTGTTGTGTATGGGTGTTTATGCATATATATATATATATATATATATATATATATATATATATATATATATATATATATAGTGGTTTGGGAATGTCTTGGGAGTAAAGTCAGGGGTTAGTGAGAGGACAAGAGCAAGGGAAGGAGTAGCAGTACTCCTGAAACAGGAGTTGTGGAAGTATGTGATAGAATGTAAGAAAGTAAATTCTCGATTAATATGGGTAAAACTGAAAGTTGATGGAGAGAGATGGGTGATTATTGGTGCATAAGCACCTGGGCATGAGAAGAAAGATCAAGAGAGGCAAGTGTTTTGGGAGCAGCTGAATGAGTGTGTTAGTGGTTTTGATGCACGAGACCGGGTTGTGGTGTTGGGTGATTTGAATGCAAAGGTGAGTAATGTGGCAGTTGAGGGAATAATTGGCATACATGGGGTGTTCAGTGTTGTAAATGGAAATGGTGAAGAGCTTGTAGATTTATGTGCTGAAAAAGGACTGATGATTGGGAATACCTGGTTTAAAAAGCGAGATATACATGAGTATACTTATGTAAGTAGGAGAGATGGCCAGAGAGCGTTATTGGATTACGTGTTAATTGACAGGCGCGCGAAAGAGAGACTTTTGGATGTTAATGTGCTGAGAGGTGCAACTGGAGGGATGTCTGATCATTATCTTGTGGAGGCTAAGGTGAAGATTTGTATGGGTTTTCAGAAAAGAAGAGTGAATGTTGGGGTGAAGAGGGTGGTGAGAGTAAGTGAGCTTGGGAAGGAGACTTGTGTGAGGAAGTACCAGGAGAGACTGAGTACAGAATGGAAAAAGGTGAGAACAATGGAAGTAAGGGGAGTGGGGGAGGAATGGGATGTTTTTAGGGAATCAGTGATGGATTGCACAAAAGATGCTTGTGGCATGAGAAGAGTGGGAGGTGGGTTGATTAGAAAGGGTAGTGAGTGGTGGGATGAAGAAGTAAGAGTATTAGTGAAAGAGAAGAGAGAGGCATTTGGACGATTTTTGCAGGGATAAAATGAAATTGAGTGGGAGACATATAAAAGAAAGAGACAGGAGGTCAAGAGAAAGGTGCAAGAGGTGAAAAAAAGGGCAAATGAGAGTTGGGGTGAGAGAGTATCATTAGATTGTAGGGAGAATAAAAAGATGTTCTGGAAGGAGGTAAATAAAGTGCATAAGACAAGAGAGCAAATGGGAACTTCAGTGAAGGACGCAAATGGGGAGGTGATAACAAGTAGTGGTGATGTGAGAAGGAGATGGAGTGAGTATTTTGAAGGTTTGTTGAATGTGTTTGATGATAGAGTGGCAGATATAGGGTGTTTTGGTCGAGGTGGTGTGCAAAGTGCGAGGGTTAGGGAAAATGAGTTGGTAAACAGAGAGGAGGTAGTAAAAGCTTTGCGGAAGATGAAAGCCGGCAAGGCAGCAGGTTTGGATGGTATTGCAGTGGAATTTATTAAAAAAGGGGGTGACTGTATTGTTGACTGGTAGGTAAGGTTATTTAATGTATGTATGACTTATGGTGAGGTGCCTGAGGATTGGCGGAATGCGTGCATAGTGCCATTGTACAAAGGCAAAGGGGATAAGAGTGAGTGCTCAAATTACAGAGGTATAAGTTTGTTGAGTATTCCTGGCAAATTATATGGGAGGGTATTGATTGAGAGGGTGAAGGCATGTACAGAGCATGACATTGGGGAAGAGCAGTGTGGTTTCAGAAGTGGTAGAGGATGTGTGGATCAGGTGTTTGCTTTGAAGAATGTATGTGAGAAATACTTAGAAAAGCAAATGGATTTGTTTGTAGCATTTATGGATCTGGAGAAGGCATATGATAGAGTTGATAGAGATGCTCTGTGGAAGGTATTAAGAATATATGGTGTGGGAGGCAAGTTGTTAGAAGCAGTGAAAAGTTTTTATCGAGGATGTAAGGCATGTGTACGTGTAGGAAGAGAGGAGAGTGATTGGTTCTCAGTGAATGTAGGTTTGCGGCAGGAGTGTGTGATGTCTCCATGGTTGTTTAATTTGTTTATGGATGGAGTTGTTAGGGAGGTGAATGCAAGAGTTTTGGAAAGAGGGGCATGTATGAAGTCTGTTGAGGATGAGAGAGCTTGGGAAGTGAGTCAGTTGTTGTTCGCTGATGATACAGCGCTGGTGGCTGATTCATGTGAGAAACTGCAGAAGCTTGTGACTGAGTTTGGTAAAGTGTGTGAAAGAAGAAAGTTAAGAGTAAATGTGAATAAGAGCAAGGTTATTAGGTACAGTAGGGTTGAGGGTCAAGTCAATTGGGAGGTAAGTTTGAATGGAGAAAAACTGGAGGAAGTAAAGTGTTTTAGATATCTGGGAGTGGATCTGGCAGTGGATGGAACCATGGAAGCGGAAGTGGATCATAGGGTGGGGGAGGGGGCGAAAATCCTAGGAGCCTTGAAGAATGTGTGGAAGTCGAGAACATTATCTCGGAAAGCAAAAATGAGTATGTTTGAAGGAATAGTGGTTCCAACAATGTTGTATGGTTGCGAGGCGTGGGCTATGGATAGAGTTGTGCGCAGGAGGATGGATGTGCTGGAAATGAGATGTTTGAGGACAATGTGTGGTGTGAGGTGGTTTGATCGAGTAAGTAACATAAGGGTAAGAGAGATGTGTGGAAATAAAAAGAGCGTGGTTGGGAGAGCAGAAGAGGGTGTTTTGAAATGGTTTGGGCACATGGAGAGAATGATTGAGGAAAGATTGACCAAGAGGATATATGTGTCGGAGGTGGAGGGAACGAGGAGAAGTGGGAGACCAAATTGGAGGTGGAAAGATGGAGTGAAAAAGATTTTGTGTGATCAGGGCCTGAACATGCAGGAGGGTGAAAGGTGTGCAAGGAATAGAGTGAATTGGATCGATGTGGTATACCGGGGTTGACGTGCTGTCAGTGGATTGAATCAGGGCTTGTGAAGTGTCTGTGGTAAACCATGGAAAGCTGTGTAGGTATGTATATTTACGTGTGTGGACGTGTATATATATACATGTGTATGGGGGTGGGTTGGGCCATTTCTTTCATCTGTTTCCTTGCGCTACCTCGCAAACGTGGGAGACAGCGACAAAGCAAAAAAAAAAGAAAAAAAATTATTATTATTATTATTATTATTATTATTATTGTTATATTTATTTATTATATTTATTTTGCTTTGTCGCTGTCTCCTGTGTTAGCAAGGTAGTGCAATAGCGCAAGGAAACAGACGAAAGAATGGCCCAACCCACCCACATACACATGTATATACATACACGTCCACACACGCAAATATACATACCTATACATCTCAATGTATACATATATATACACACACAGACATATACATATATACATATGTACACTGTCTGCCTTTATTCATTCCCATCGCTACCTTGCCACACATGGAATAACAACCCCCTCCCCCTCATGTGTGCGAGGTAGCGCTAGGAAAAGACAACAAAGGCCCCATTCGTTCACACTCAGTCTCTAGCTGTCATGTAATAATGCACCAAAACCACAGCTCCCTTTCCACATCCAGGCCCCACACAACTTTCCATGGTTTACCCAAGACGCTTCACATGCCCTGGTTCAATCCATTTACAGCACGTCAACCCCGGTATACCACATCGTTCCAATTCACTCTATTCCTTGCATGCCTTTCACCCTCCTGCATGTTCAGGCCCCGATCACTCAAAATCTTTTTCACTCCATCTTTCCACCTCCAATTTGGTCTCCCACTTATCCTCGTACCCTCCACCTCTGACACATACATCCTCTTGGTCAATCTTTTCTCACTCATTCTCTCCATTTGACCAAACCATTTCAAAACACCCTCTTCTGCTCTCTCAACCACACTCTTTTTATTACCACACATCTCTCTTACCCTATTATTACTTACTCGATCAAACCACCTCACACCACATATTGTCCTCAAACATCTCATTTCTAGCACATTCACCCTCCTGCGTGCAACTCTATCCATAGCCCACTCCTCGCAACCATACAACATTATTGGAACCACTATTCCTTCAAACATACCCATTTTTGCTTTCCGAGATAATGTTTTTGACTTCCACACATTCTTCAAGGCTTCCAGAACTTTCGCCCCCTCCCCCACCCTATGATTCACTTCCGCTTCCATGGTTCCATCCGCTGCCAAATCCACTCCCAGATATCTAAAACACTTCACTTCCTCCAGTTTTTCTCCATTCAAACTTACCTCCCAATTGACTTGACCCTCAACCCTACTGTACCTAATAACCTTACTCTTATTCACATTTACTTTCAACTTTCTTCTTTTACACACTTTACCAAACTCAGTCACCAGCTTCTGCAGTTTCTCACATGAATCTGCCACTTGTGCTGTATCATCAGCGAACAACAACTGACTCACTTCCCAAGCTCTCTCATCCACAACAGACTGCATACTTGTCCCTCTTTCCAAAACTCTTGCATTCACCTCCCTAACGACCCCATCCATAAACAAATTAAACAACTATGGAGACATCACACCCCCCTGCCGCAAACCTACATTCACTGAGAACCAATGACTTTCCTCTCTTCCTACACATACACATGCCTTACATTCTTGATAAATTTTCACTGCCTCTAAGAACTTGCCTCCTACACCATATATTCTTAATACCTTCCACAGAGCATCTCTATCAATTCTATCAAATGCCTTCTCCAGATCCATAAATGCTACATACAAATCCATTTGCTTTTCTAAGTATTTCTCACATACATTCTTCAAAGCAAACACCTGATCCATACATCCTTTACAACTTCTGAAACCACACTGCTCTTCCCCAATCTGATGCTCTGTACATGCCTTGACACTCTCAATCAATACCCTCACATATAATGTGATAGAGTCTAAGAAAGTAAACTCTAGATTGATATGGGTAAAACTGAAAGTTGATGGAGAGAGATGGATGATTGTTGGTGCATATGCACCTGGGCATGAGAAGAAAGATCATGAGAGGTAAGTGTTTTGGTAGCAGCTGAATGAGTGTGTTAGTAGTTTTGATGCACAAGACTGGGTTATAGTGATGGGTGATTTGAATGCAAAGGTGAGTAATGTGGCAGTTGAGGGAATCGTTGGTGTACATTGGGTGTTCAGTGTTTTGAATGGAAATGGTGAAGAGCTTGTAGATTTATGTGCTGAAAAAGGACTGGTGATTGGGAATACCTGGTTTAAAAAGAGAGATATACATAAGTATACGTATGTAAGTAGGAGAGCATGGCCATAGAGCATTATTGGATTACGTGTTAATTGATAGGCGCACGAAAGAGAGACTTTTGGATGTTAATATGCTGAGAGATGCAACTGGAGGGATGTCTTATCATTATCTTGTAGAGGTGAAGGTGATGATATGTAGAGGTTTTCAGAAAAGAAGAGAGAGTGTTGGGGTGAAGAAAGTGGTGAGAGTAAGTGAGCTTGGGAAGGAGACTTGTGTGAGGAAGCACCAGGAGAGACTGAGTACAGGATGGAAAAAGGCGAGAACAAAGGACGTAAGGGGAGTGGAGGAGGAGTGGGATGTATTTAGGGAAGCGGTGATGACTTGCACTAGGGATGCTTGTGGCATGAGAAGCGTGGGAGGTGGGCAGATTAGAAAGGGAAGTGAGTGGTGGGATGAATAAGTGAGAGTATTAGTGAAAGAGAAGAGAGAGGCATTTGGACAATTTTTGCAGGGAAATAATGCAAATGAGTGGGAGATGCATAAAAGAAAGAGGCAGGAGATCAAGAGAATGGTGCAAGAGGCAAAAAAGAGGGCAAATGAGAATTGGGGTGAGAGAGTATCATTAGATTTTAGGGAGAATAAAAAGATGTTTTGGAAGGAGGTACATAAAGTGCATAAGTCAAGGGAACAAATGGGAACATCAGTGAAGGAGGATAATGGGGAGTGATAACAAGTAGTGGTGATGTGAGAAGGAGATGGAGTGAATGTTTTGAAGGTTTGTTGAATGTGTGTGATGATAGAGTGGCAGATATAGGGTGTTTTGGTCGAGATGGTGTGCAAAGTGAGAGGGTTAGGAAGAAAGATTTGGTAAACAGAGAAGAGGTAGTAAAAGCTTTACAGAAGATGAAAGCCGGCAAGGCAGCGGGTATGGATGGTATTGCAGTGGAATTTATTAAAAAAGGGGGTGACTGTACTGTTGACTGGTTGGTAAGGTTATTTAATGTATGTATGACTCAAGGTGAGGTGCCTGAGGACGGGCAGAATGCTTGCATAGTGCCATTGTACAAAGGCAAAGGGGATAAAAGTGAGTGCTCAAATTACAGAGGTATAAGTTTGTTGGGTATTCCTTGGAAATTATATGGGAGGGTATTTATTGAGAGGGTGAAGACATGTACAGAACATCATATTGGGGAAGAGCAGTCTGGTTTCCGTAGTGGTAGAGGATGTGTGGATCAGGTGTTTGCTTTGAAGAATGTATGTGAGAAATCTTAGAAAAGCAAGTGGATTTGTATGTAGCATTATGGATCTGGAGAAAGCATATGATAGAGTTGATAGAGATGCTTTGTGGAAGGTATTAAGAATATATGGTGTGGGAGGCAAGTTGTTAGAAGCAGTGAAAAGTCTTTATCGAGGATGTAAGGCATGTGTACGTGTAGGAAGCGAGGAAAGTGATGGGTTCTCAGTAAATGTTGGCTTGTGGCAGGAGTGTGTGATGTCTCCATGGTTGTTTAATTTGTTTATGCATGGTGTTGTTTGGGAGGTGAATGCAAGAGTTTTAGAAAGAGGGGCAAGTATGCAGTCTGTTGTGGATGAGAGAGCTTGGGAAGTGAGTCAGTTGTTGTTCGCTGATGATATAGTGCTGGTGCCTGATTCAGGTGAGAAACTGCAGAAGCTGGTGACTAAGTTTGGTAAAGTGTGTGAAAGCAGAAAGCTGAGAGTAAATGTGAATAAGAGCAAGATTATTAGGTACAGTAGGGTTGAGGGACAAGTCACTTGGGAGGTAAGTTTGAATGGAGAAAAACTGGAGGAAGTGAAGTGTTTTAGATATCTGGAAGTGGATTTGGCAGCGGATGGCAGCGGAAGTGAATCATAGGGAGGGGAAAGCAAAAATGGGTATGTTTGAAGGAATAGTGGTTCCAACAATTTTGTATGGTTGCGAGGCATGGGCTATAGATGGAGTTGTGTGGAGGAGGGTGGATGTGCTGGAAATGAGATGTTTGAGGACAATATGTGGTGTGAGGTGGTTTGATCAAGTAAGTAATGAGAGAGTAAGAGAGATGTGTGGTAATAAAAAGAGTGTGGTTGAGAGAGCAGAATAGGATGTTTTGAAATGGTTTGGTCACATGGAGAGAAGGAGTAAGGAAAGATTGACCAAGAGGATATATGTGTCAGAGTTGGATCGAACGAGGAGAAGCAGGAGACCAAATTGTAGGTGGAAAGATGGAGTGAAAAAGATTTTGAGTGATCGGGGCCTGAACATGCAAGAGGGTGAAAGGCTGTGCAAGGAATAGAGTGAATTGGAACGATGTGGTATACCAGGGTCGACCTGCTGTCAGTGGATTGAACCAGGGCATGTGAAGCGTTTATGGTAAACCATGGAAAGTTCTGTTGGGCCTGGATGTGGAAAGGGAGCTGTGGTTTTGGTGCATTATACATGAGAGCTAGAGACTGAGTGTGAACAAATGTGGCCTTTGTTGTCTTTTCCTAGAGCTACCCCATGCACATACGGGGGGAGAGGGTTGTCATTTCATGTGTGGCAGGGTGGCGACGGGTATGTCTGTGTGTGAACATATACGTATACGTTGAGATGTATAGGTATGTATATGTGTGTGTGTGGACATGTATGTATATACATGTGTATGTGGGTGGGTTTGGCCTTTCTTTTATCTGTTTTCTTACGCTACCTCGCTAACACGGGAGAAAGTGACAAAGTATAATAAGAAAAAAAAAGCAAACTCTAGATTGATATGGGTAAAACTGAAAGTGGATGGAGAGTTGGGTGATTATTGGTGCATAAGCACCTGGGCATGAGAAGAAAGATCATGAGAGGCAAGTGTTCTGGGAGCAGCTGAGTGAGTGTGTTAGTAGTTTTGATGCATGAGACCAGGTTATAGTGATGGGTGATTTGAATGCAAAGGTGAGTAATGTGGCAGTTGAGGAAAAATTGGTGTACATTGGGTGTTCAGTGTTGTAAATGGAAATGGTAAAGAGCTTGTAGTTATATGTGCAGAAAAAGGACTGGTGATTGGGAATACCTGGTTTAAAAAGAGAGATATACAAAAGTATACGTATGTAAGTAGGAGAGATGGCCAGAGAGCGTTCTTGGATTACGTGTTAATTGATAGGCCCGAAAGAGAGACTTTTAGATGTTAATGTGTTAAGAGATGCAACTGGAGGGTTGTCTGATCATTATCTTATGGAGGCGAAGGTGAAGATTTGCAGAGGTTTTCAGAAAAAAAGAGAGAATGTTAGGATGAAGAGGGTGGTGAGAGTAAGTGAGCTTGGGAAGGAGACTTGTGTGAGGAAGTACCAGGAGAGACTGAGTACAGAATGGAAAAGGTGAGAACAAAGGAATTAAGGGGAGTGCGGGAGGAATGGGATGTATTTAGGGAAGCAGTGATGGCTTGCGCAAAAGATGCATGTGGCATGAGAAGTGTGGGAGGTGGGCAGATTAGAAAGGGTAGTGAGTGGTGGGATGAAGAAGTAAGATTATTAGTGAAAGAGAAGAGAGATGCATTTGGACGATTTTGTAGGGAAATAATGCAATTGAGTGGGAGATGTATAAAAGAAAGAGACAGGAGGTCAAGAGAAAGGTGCAAGAGGTGAAAAAGAGGGCAAATGAGAGTTGGGGTGAGAGAGTATCTTTAAATTTTAGAGAGAATAAAAAGATGTTTTGGAAGGAGGTAAATAAAGTGCGTAAGACAAGGAAACAAATGGGAACATCAGTGAAGGCTAATGGGGAGGTGATAACATGTAGTGGTGTATATAGCATTTATACTCACTCCATCTCCTTCGAGAAGGAGATGGAGTGAGTATTTTGAAGGTTTGTTGAATGTGTTTGATGATGAGTGGCAGATATAGGGTGTTTTGGTCGAGGTGGTGTGCAAAGTGAGAGGGTTTGGGAGAATAAGTTGGTAAACAGAGAAGAGGTAGTAAAAGCTTTGCAAAAGATGAAAGCCGGCAAGGCAGCGGGTTTAGATGGTATTGCTGTCGAATTTATTAAAAACGGGAATGACTGTATTGTTGACTGGTTGGTAAGGTTATTTATCTTGGTGAGGTGTCTGAGGATTGGTGGAATGCTTGCATACTGCCATTGTACAAAGGCAAAGGGGATAAAAGTGAGTGCTCAAGTTCCAGAGGTATAAGTTTGTTGAGTATTCCTTGGAAATTATATGGGATTGTATTGATTGAGAGGGTGAAGGCATGTACAGAGCATCAGATTGGGGAAGAGTAGTGTAGTTTCAGAAGTGGTAGAGGATATGTGGATCAGGTGTTTGCTTTGAAGAATGTAGGTGAGAAATACTTAGAAAAGCAAATGGATTTGTATGTAGCATTTATGGATCTGGAGAAGGCATATGATAGAGTTGATAGAGATGCTTTGTGGAAGGTATTAAGAATATATGGTGTGGGAGGCAAGTTGTTAGAAGCAGTGAAAAGGTTTTACCAAGGATGTAAGGCATGTGTACGTGTAGGAAGCGAGGAAAGTGATTGGTTCTCAGTGAATGTTGGTTTGTGGCAGGGGTGCGTGATGTCTCCTTGGTTTTTTAATATGTTTATGGATGGGGTTGTTAGGGAGGGAAGAGTTTTGGAAAGAGGGGCAAGTATGCAGTCTGTTGTGGATGAGAGAGCTTGGGAAGAGAGTCAGTTGTTGTTCGCTGATGATACAGCGCTGGTGGCTGATTCATGTGAGAAACTGCAGAAGCTGGTGACTGAGTTTGGTAAAGTGTGTGAAAGAAGAAAGCTGAGAGTGAATGTGAATAAGAGCAAAGTTATTAGGTACAGTAGTGTTAAGGGACAAGTCAATTGGGAGGTAAGTTTGAATGGAGAAAAACTGGAGGAAGTGAAGTGTTTTAGATATCTGGGAGTGGATTTGGCAGCGGATGGAACCAAGGAAGTGGAAGTGAATATTAGGGTGGGGGATGGGGCGAAAGTTCTGGGAGCATTGAAGAATGTGTGGAAATCGAGAACGTTCTCTTGGAAAGCAAAAATGGGTGTTTGAAGGAATAGTGGTTCCAACAATGTTATATGGTTGTGAGGCGTGGGCTATAGATAGAGTTGTGCAGATGAGGGTGGATATGCTGGAAGAGAGTTGAAGACAATATGTGGTGTGGGGTGGTTTGATTGAGTAAGTAATGAAAGGGTAAGAGAGATGTGTGGTAATAGAAAGAGTGTGGCTGAGAGAGCAGAAGAGGGTGTTTTGAAATGGTTTGGTCACATGGAGAGAATGAGTGAGGAAAGGTTGACAAAGAGGATATATGTGTCAGAGGTGGAGGGAACGAGGAGAAGTGGGAGATCAAATTGTAGGTGGAAAGATGGAGTGAAAAAGATTTTGAGTGATTGGGGCTTAAACATGCAGGAGAGTCAAAGGCTTGCAAGGAATAGTGTGAATTGGAACAATGTGGTATACCAGGATCAATGTGCTGTCAATGGATTGAACCATGGCATGTGAAGCGTCCGGGGGTAGACCATGGAAAGTTGTGTGGGGCCTGGATGTGGAAAGGGAGCTTTGGTTTCAGTGCATTATACATGAGAGCTAGAGACTGAGTCAGAACGAATGTGGCCTTTGTTGTCTTTTCCTAGCACTACCTCGCACACATGCGGCAGGAGGGAATTGCTGTTATTTCATGTGTGGCAGGGTTCGTGACATGAATGAATAAAGGCAGACAGTATTAATTATGTGCATGTGTATATATGTATATTTCTGTGTGTGTATATATATATATGTACATTGAGATGCATAGGTATGTATATGTGTGTGTTGGGACATGTATGTATATGCATGTGTGTGGGTAGATTGGACCATTCTTTCGTCTGTTTCCTTGCGCGACCTCGCTAACACGGGAGACTGTGATAAAGTATGATGAATGATGAAATATTTATTATACTTAGTCGCTGTCTCCTGCGTTAGCGAGTTAGCACAAGGAAGCAGACAAAATAATGGCCCCATCCA
Source organism: Panulirus ornatus (assembly GCF_036320965.1). Taxonomy (NCBI): domain Eukaryota; kingdom Metazoa; phylum Arthropoda; class Malacostraca; order Decapoda; family Palinuridae; genus Panulirus; species Panulirus ornatus. The sequence goes on from NC_092240.1 coordinate 43,864,350, forward strand.
CTCAAATACACATGTATATACATGAATGCCCTCTCATGCACATATACATACCTATACATTTCAACATATACATATATACACATGTACATATTCATACTTGCTGCCTTCATCCATTCCCATTGCCACCCCGCCAGACATGAAAAACGACAACATGGGGGAACGCATGCTCACGTGAGGTAGCGCTAGGAAAAGACAACAAAGGCCACATTCATTCACAATCAGTCTCTGGCTGTCATGTGTAATGCACAAAACCATAGTTTCCTTTCCACATCTAGGCTTCACAGAACTTTCCATGGTTTACCCCCAAACTTCAATGCCCTGGGTTTAATCCATTGACAGCACGTTTACCTTGGGATACCACATTTTCCAATTCATCGTTCCTTGCACAAAATGAAAGTGGATGGAGAGTTGGGTGATTATTGGTGCATAAGCACCTGGGCATGAGAAGAAAGATCATGAGAGGCAAGTGTTCTGGGAGCAGCTGAGTGAGTGTGTTAGTAGTTTTGATGCACGAGACCAGGTTATAGTGATGGGTGATTTGAATGCAAAGGTGAGTAATGTGGCAGTTGAGGAAAAATTGGTGTACATGGGGTGTTCAGTGTTGTAAATGGAAATGGTAAAGAGCTTGTAGTTATATGTGCAGAAAAAGGACTGGTGATTGGGAATACCTGGTTTAAAAAGAGAGATATACATAAGTATACGTATGTAAGTAGGAGAGATGGCCAGAGAGCGTTCTTGGATTACGTGTTAATTGATAGGCCCGAAAGAGAGACTTTTGGATGTTAATGTGTTAAGAGATGCAACTGGAGGGTTGTCTGATCATTATCTTATGGAGGCGAAGGTGAAGATTTGCAGAGGTTTTCAGAAAAAAAGAGAGAATGTTAGGATGAAGAGGGTGGTGAGAGTAAGTGAGCTTGGGAAGGAGACTTGTGTGAGGAAGTACCAGGAGAGACTGAGTACAGAATGGAAAAGGTGAGAACAAAGGAATTAAGGGGAGTGCGGGAGGAATGGGATGTATTTAGGGAAGCAGTGATGGCTTGCGCAAAAGATGCATGTGGCATGAGAAGTGTGGGAGGTGGGCAGATTAGAAAGGGTAGTGAGTGGTGGGATGAAGAAGTAAGATTATTAGTGAAAGAGAAGAGAGATGCATTTGGACAATTTTGTAGGGAAATAATGCAATTGAGTGGGAGATGTATAAAAGAAAGAGACAGGAGGTCAAGAGAAAGGTGCAAGAGGTGAAAAAGAGGGCAAATGAGAGTTGGGGTGAGAGAGTATCTTTAAATTTTAGAGAGAATAAAAAGATGTTTTGGAAGGAGGTAAATAAAGTGCGTAAGACAAGGAAACAAATGGGAACATCAGTGAAGGCTAATGGGGAGGTGATAACATGTAGTGGCGTATGTAGCATTTATACTCACTCCATCTCCTTCGAGAAGGAGATGGAGTGAGTATTTTGAAGGTTTGTTGAATGTGTTTGATGATGAGTGGCAGATATAGGGTGTTTTGGTCGAGGTGGTGTGCAAAGTGAGAGGGTTTGGGAGAATAAGTTGGTAAACAGAGAAGAGGTAGTAAAAGCTTTGCAAAAGATGAAAGCCGGCAAGGCAGCGGGTTTAGATGGTATTGCAGTCGAATTTATTAAAAACGGGAATGACTGTATTGTTGACTGGTTGGTAAGGTTATTTATCTTGGTGAGGTGTCTGAGGATTGGTGGAATGCTTGCATACTGCCATTGTACAAAGGCAAAGGGGATAAAAGTGAGTGCTCAAGTTCCAGAGGTATAAGTTTGTTGAGTATTCCTTGGAAATTATATGGGATTGTATTGATTGAGAGGGTGAAGGCATGTACAGAGCATCAGATTGGGGAAGAGTAGTGTAGTTTCAGAAGTGGTAGAGGATGTGTGGATCAGGTGTTTGCTTTGAAGAATGTATGTGAGAAATACTTAGAAGAGCAAATGGATTTGTATGTAGCATTTATGGATCTGGAGAAGACATGTGATAGAGTTGATAGAGATGCTCTGTGGAAGGTATTAAGAATATATGGTGTGGGAGGCAAGTTGTTAGAAGCAGTGAAAAGGTTTTACCAAGGATGTAAGGCATGTGTACGTGTAGGAAGAGAGGAAAGTGATTGGTTCTCAGTGAATGTTGGTTTGTGGCAGGGGTGCGTGATGTCTCCGTGGTTTTTTAATATGTTTATGGATGGGGTTGTTAGGGAGGTGAATGGAAGAGTTTTGGAAAGAGGGGCAAGTATGCAGTCTGTTGTGGATGAGAGAGCTTGGGAAGAGAGTCAGTTGTTGTTCGCTGATGATACAGCGCTGGTGGCTGATTCATGTGAGAAACTGCAGAAGCTGGTGACTGAGTTTGGTAAAGTGTGTGAAAGAAGAAAGCTGAGAGTAAATGTGAATAAGAGCAAAGTTATTAGGTACAGTAGTGTTAAGGGACAAGTCAATTGGGAGGTAAGTTTGAATGGAGAAAAACTGGAGGAAGTGAAGTGTTTTAGATATCTGGGAGTGGATTTGGCAGCGGATGGAACCAAGGAAGTGGAAGTGAATATTGGGTTGGGGGATGGGGCGAAAGTTCTGGGAGCATTGAAGAATGTGTGGAAATCGAGAACGTTCTCTTGGAAAGCAAAAATGGGTGTTTGAAGGAATAGTGGTTCCAACAATGTTATATGGTTGTGAGGCGTGGGCTATAGATAGAGTTGTGCAGATGAGGGTGGATATGCTGGAAGAGAGTTGAGGACAATATGTGGTGTGGGGTGGTTTGATTGAGTAAGTAATGAAAGGGTAAGAGAGATGTGTGGTAATAGAAAGAGTGTGGCTGAGAGAGCAGAAGAGGGTGTTTTGAAATGGTTTGGTCACATGGAGAGAATGAGTGAGGAAAGGTTGACAAAGAGGATATATGTGTCAGAGGTGGAGGGAACGAGGAGAAGTGGGAGATCATATTGTAGGTGGAAAGATGGAGTGAAAAAGATTTTGAGTGATTGGGGCTTAAACATGCAGGAGAGTCAAAGGCTTGCAAGGAATAGCGTGAATTGGAACAATGTGGTATACCAGGATCAATGTGCTGTCAATGGATTGAACCATGGCATGTGAAGCGTCCGGGGGTAGACCATGGAAAGTTGTGTGGGGCCTGGATGTGGAAAGGGAGCTTTGGTTTCAGTGCATTATACATGAGAGCTAGAGACTGAGTCAGAACGAATGTGGCCTTTGTTGTCTTTTCCTAGCACTACCTCGCACACATGCGGCAGGAGGGAATTGCTGTTATTTCATGTGTGGCAGGGTTCGTGACATGAATGAATAAAGGCAGACAGTATTAATTATGTGCATGTGTATATATGTATATTTCTGTGTGTGTATATATATATGTACATTGAGATGCATAGGTATGTATATGTGTGTGTTGGGACATGTATGTATATGCATGTGTGTGGGTAGATTGGACCATTCTTTCGTCTGTTTCCTTGCGCTACCTCGCTTACACGGGAGACTGTGATAAAGTATGATGAATGATGAAATATTTATTATACTTAGTCGCTGTCTCCTGCGTTAGCGAGTTAGCACAAGGAAGCAGACAAAATAATGGCCCCATCCACTCAAATACACATGTATATACATGAATGTCCTCTCATGCACATATACATACCTATACATTTCAACATATACATATATACACATGTACATATTCATACTTGCTGCCTTCATCCATTCCCATTGCCACCCTGCCAGACATGAAAAACGACAACATGGGGGAACGCATGCTCACGTGAGGTAGCGCTAGGAAAAGACAACAAAGGCCACATTCATTCACAATCAGTCTCTGGCTGTCATGTGTAATGCACAAAACCATAGTTTCCTTTCCACATCTAGGCATCACAGAACTTTCCATGGTTTACCCCAGAGCTTCACATGCCCTGGTTCAATCCATTGACAGCACGTTGACCTTGGTATACCACATTGTTCCAATTCACTCTGTTCCTTGCACACCTTTTACCCTCTTGTATGTTCAGGCCCCGATCGCTCAAAATCTTTTTCACTCCATCCTTCTGCGCCTCCAATTTGTTCTCCTACTTCTCCTCGTTCCCTCCACCTCTGACACATATATCCTTTTTGTCAATCTTTCCTCACTCATTATTAGTATTATTATTATTATTACTATTATTATTATTATTATTATTATTATTATTATTATTATTATCATTATTATTATCATTATTATTATTATTATTATTGTGTTTTACCTGGGGGTACGAGGAGAAAGAATTTTACATCTGTATTCCTTGTGTGTCATAGAAGACAACTAAGCGGGGTGAGAGTAGGGGGCTGGGAACCCTCCCTTTCTTGTTTTTCAATTTATAAAAGTTGGACCAGAAGAAGGAGCCAAGCAAGAAGTGCTCATCTTCCTCAAAAGCCCACCTTGGGGTGTCTGAATGTGTGTGGATATAACCAAGATGAGAAGAGAGGAGTGATAGGTAATATGTTTGAGGAAAGAAATCTGGATGTTCTGGCTCTGAGTGAAACAAAGCTCATAGGTAAAGGGGGATTGGTTTGGAACTGTCATAGCAGTAAAGTCACGGGATAGTGGGAAGACAGAAGCTAAGGAAAGGATAGCATTACTAAAGGGTAGCATTACTTATGAAGCTGGAATTGTGCACGTTTGTGAAAGAGTGTAAGGTAGTGAGCTTTAGGCTGGTGAGGGGAAAAAATGAAAGTGGATGGCAATAGATGTGTGATTATGAGTGCTTATTCACCTGGCCATGAGAAGAAAGATTATGATAGTCAAGTGTATCTGGAGAAGCTGGGTGAGTATGTCAGCAGTTTTGATTTAAGAGACTGGGTATTAGTGAGGAATGATTTGAATACATATGGAAGTATTGTGGTAGTTAATGATATGATTAAGGGACATGGAGTATTCAGTAATGTGAAGGGAATTGGTAAACAGCTTGTGGAGTTGTGTGCTGAAAAAGGACTGGTGTGTGGGAATACCTGGTTTAAAAAGGACATACACAAGTATGCATGTATGAGTAGGCAAGATAGTCAGCTGGCATTATTGGATTACATACTACTTATTTGGTGGTGTGAAAAAAAGAGACTCTTTGATGTGAATATACAGAGAGTGGCAGCTGGAGAGATGTTTGGTCATTGCCATGTGGAGGTGAGGGTGAAGTTTTGTGTAGGTTTTCAGAAAAGAGGAAATATTATGGGTGAGAAGAGAATGGTGAGAGGAAGTGAGCTTGGAAAAGAGACTTGTATGAAGAAATGTGTAGAGAGATTGAGTTTAGAATGGCAAAAGGTGAGAGTAAACAAAACTAGGGGAGTGGTTGAGGAATGGAAGGTATTTAGGGAAATATTGATGTGCAAGAGATGCTTGTGGCATGAATAAGGTGGGAGGTAGGCAGATTAGAGGAGGTACTGAGTAGTGGTTTGAAGAAGTAAAATTGCTAGTGAAAGAGAAGAGAGTGATATATGGATGGTACTTACAGGGAAGAAGTGTTGATGATTTGAAGAGATATAAGAGAGAGTAGGAGGAGGTCAAGAGTAAAGCGGAAGGTTGAAAAAGAGGGCAAATGGGAGTTGGGGGTGACCGAATATATCAATAAACTTTTAGAATGAGATGTTTTGGAAGGGGGTTGATAGTGTACAAAAAGCAAGTGAACGTGTGGGGACATTGGTGAGGGGGCAAATGGGGAAGTGGTAACAGGTAATGATAAAGTGAGGAAAAGATAAAGTATTTTGAAAGACTATTGAATGTGTTTGATGATAAGTTGGCAAATGTTGGGTGTTAGGGTCGGGGTGGTATGTGAAGTGCACAGTGGCTTTGTGAAAACTGAAGAGGGGGTGATAACCTTAAGTACAATGAAATGTGGCTGTGCTAATGGAATGGATGGCATTGTAGTTGAATTCCTTAAGAAAGTAATTGACTCAGTTGATTGATTAGTTAGGCTTTTCAGTGTATGTATGGATCATGGTGAAGTGCCTTAGGATTGGCAGAATGTATGTATGGTGCCAGTTTATAAAGGTGAGTGCTTAAACCACAGATGTACAAGCTTGTTGAGTGTACTTAGTAAGTTGCATGGGAAAGTAGTGATTGAGAGGGTAAAGGCATGCACAGAGCATCAGACTCGGGAGGAACAGTGTTGCCTCAGAAGTGGTAAAGGATGTGTGGATCAGATGTTTGCTGTAAAGACTGTGTTGGAGAAATACTTATAGAAACAGATAGATTTGTATATTATTTTGTTTTTCTGTTATACTTAACTGCCGTCTCTGGTGTTAGCGAGGTAGAGCAAGGAAACAGATGAAGAACGGCCCAACCCACCCACATACACATGTCTATACATAAACGCCCACACTTGCACATATACATTTCAACGTATACATACATATACATAAACAGACATATACATATATACACATGTACATATCCATTCTTGCTGCCTTTATCTATTCTTGTTGCCACCCACCACACATGAAATAGCAACCCCCCTCCTTTCTCTCTCTCTCTCTCTCTCTCCCCATATTCAATCTCTAGCTGTCATATGTAATGTTCTGAAACCACAGCTCCCTTTTCACATCCAGGGCCCGCAGACGTTTCCATGGTTTACCCAAGACACTTCACATGTCCTGGTTCAATCCATCGACAGCACGTCAACCCTGGTATAACACATCATTCCAATTCACTCTATTCCTTGCATGCCTTTCACCCTCCTGTATGTTCAGGCCCTGATCGCTCAAAATCTTTTTCACTCCATCCTTCCACCTCCAATTTCGTCTCCCGCTTCTCCTTCTTCCCTCCACCTCTTACACATATATCCTCTTTGTCAGTCTTTCCTCACTCATTCTCTCCATATGTCCAAACCATTTCAATACACCCTCTTCTGCTCTCTCAACCATACTCTTTTTTTTACCACACATCTCTCTTACCCTTTCATTACTTACTCGATCAAACCACCTCAGGCCACATATTGCCCTCAAACATTTAATTTCCAACACATCCACCCTCCTCCGCACAACCCTATCTACAGCCCATGCCTCGCAACCATATAACATTGTTGGAACCCCTGTTCCTTCAAACATACTCATTTTTGCTCTCCAAAATAGCGTTCTCACCTTCCACACATTCTTCAATGCTCCTAGAACCTTCGCTCCCTTCCCCACCCTGTGACTCACTTCCATTTCCATTGTTGCATCCCCTGCTTTATCCACTCCCAGATATCTAAAACACTTCACTTCCTCCAGTTTTTCTCCATTCAGACTTACCTCCCAATCAACCTGTCCCTCAACCCTACTAAACCTAATAACCTTACTCTTATTCACATTTACTCTCAACTTTCTTCTTTCACACATTTTACCAAACTCAGTTACCAACTTCTGCAGTTTCTCATATTGGACCTGGAGAAAGCATATGATATGGTCAATAGAGATTCGTTTTTGAAGGTCTTAAGGTTATGTGATGTGCAAGGAAATCTTCTAGAGGGAGTGAGTGTTTATCAAGTGTCTAGAGAGTGTGTATGGGTGGGAAGAGAGGAGAGTGAGTGGTTCCAGGTGTAGGTTTGTCTGCTGCAGGAGTTTGTGATGTCACCATGGCTGTTATTTTGTTTATGGTTGTGTTGGTAAGGGAGGTAAATGCAAAAGTTCTTGGAGAAAAGGGCGAGTGTACGGTCTGTGCAGGATGATAGGGCCTCTGAAATCAGTCAGGTGTTGTTTGTTGATGATATATCACTGGTGGCTGGTTCAAGTGAGAAACTGCAGATCTTGGCACCTGAATTTGGAAGTGTGTGAAAGGAGGAATTAAGAGTAAATGTAGATAAGAGTAAGCTTATTTGGTTTAGTAGGGTTGAGGGATAGATTATTTTGGTTGTGAGTTTGAATGGAGAACAATTGGAGGAAGTGAAATGATTTATGTACCTGGGAGGGGACATGCTAGTGAATAGAATCATGGAAATGGAAGTGAGCCATGTGGTTGGGTGAGGGGGTGAAGGTTCTGGGAGCTCTGAGGAATGTGTGGAAAGAGAGATTGTTTAGGACAGCAAAAATGGATATGTCTGAAAATATAGTAGTCCCAGCAATGTTACATGGATACAAGGCATGGGCTATAGATGAAGATGTTAGGACCTGGGTGGATGTATTGGAAATAAGATATTTTTTTAGGACAATCTGTGTTGTAGGATGGTTTGATTGAGTCAGGAATGAAAGGGTAAGAGAGATATGTGGTAATGAAAAGAGTGTGGTTAAGAGAGCTGAAAAGGTTATATTAAGATAGTTTGGACATATGGAGTGAATGAGTGAGAAGAGATTAATGAAGAGGATATATGTGTTAGAAGTGGAGGGAACAAGAAGTGATAAACCAAATTGGAGATGGAAGGGTGGAGTGAAAAAATTTTCGAGTGACTGGGGCCTGATCATGCAGGAGGGTGAAAGGCATGCATGGGATAGAGTGAGTTGTAATGATGTGGTATAAGGGGTTGACATACTGTCATTGGATTGAATCAGGGCATGTGAAGAGGCCTAGGTAAACAATGGAGAGGTATATGGGGCCTGGTTGTGGATAGTGAGCTATAGTTTCAGTGTATTACTTATTACAGCTTGAGAATCGATGTGAATGAATCCAGCCTTTCTTTGTTCCTTGCACTGTCACACTAAAGTGGAAAAAAATTATTATTATTATTATTATTTATTTATTCTATTATACTTAATTGCTGTCTCCCACATTTGCGAGGTAGCACAAGGATACAGATGAAAGAATAGCCCAACCCACACATATACACATGTAAATACATACACGCCCTCACACACATATTTTTTTTATTATACTTTGCATTTTTTTTATTATACTTTGTCGCTGTCTCCCGCGTTAGCGAGGTAGTGCAAGGAAACAGACGAAAGAATGGCCCAACCCACCCACATACACATGTATATACATACACGTCCACACACGCACATATACATACCCATACATCTCAACATATACATATATATACACACACAGACATATACATATATACACATGTACATAATTCATACTGTCTGCCCTTATTCATTCCTGTCGCCACCCCGCCACACTTGAAATGAAAACCCCTCCCCCCTGCATGTGTGTGAGATAGTGCTAGGAAAAGACAACAAAGGCCACATTCGTTCACACTCGGTCTTTTGTAGCTTTCATGTATAATGCATGGAAACTACAGCTCCCTTTCCACATCCAGGCCCCACAAAATGTTCCATGGTTTACCCTAGATGCTTCACATGCCCTGGTTCAATCTATTGACAGCACGTCAATCCCGGTATACCACATCGTTCCAATTCACTCTATTCCTTGCATGCCTTTCACCCTCCTGCATGTTTAGGCCCCAATCACTTAAAATCTTTTTCACTCCATCTTTCCGCTTCCAATTTGGTCTCCCACTTCTCCTCGCTCCCTACACCTCTGACACATATATCCTCTTTGTCAGTCTTTCCTCACTCATTCTCTCCATGTGACCAAACCATTTCAAAACACCCTCTTCTGCTCTCTCAACCACACTCTTTTTATTACCACACATCTCTCTTACCCTTTCATTACTTACTCTATCAAACAACCTCACACCACATATTGTCCTCAAGCATCTAATTTCCAGCACATCCACCCTCCTCTGCACAACTCTATCGATAGCCCACGCCTCGCAACCATATAATATTGTTGGAACTACTATTCCTTCAAACATACCCATTTTTGCTTTTCGAGATAACGTTCTCGACTTCCACACATTCTTCAAGGCTCCCAGAACTTTCTCCCCCTCCCGCACCCTGTGATTCACTTCCGCTTCCATGGTTCCATCCACTGCCAAATTCACTCCCAGATATCTAAAACACTTCACTTCCTCCATTTTTTCTCCATTCAGACTTACCTTCCAATTGACTTGTCCTTCAACCCTACTGTACCTTATAACCTTTGCTCTTATTCACATTTACTCTCAGCTTTCTTCTTTCACACTCTTTACCAAACTCAGTCACCAACTTCTGCAGTTTCTCACCCGAATCAGCCACCAGCACTGTATCATCAGTGAACAACAACTGACTCACTTCCCAAGCTCTCTCATCCACAACAGACTGCATACTTGCCCCTCTTTCCAAAACTCTTGCATTCACCTCCCTAACAACACCATCCATAAACATATTTAACAACCATGGAGACATCACGCACCCCTGCCGCAAACCTACATTCACTGAGAACCAATCACTTTCCTCTCTTCCTACACGTACACATGCCTTACATCCTGGATAAAAACTTTTCACTGCTTTTAACAACTTGCCTCCCACACCATATATTCTTGATACCTTCCACAGAGCATTCTATCAACTCTATCATATGCCTTCTCCAGATCCATAAGTGCTACATACAAATCCACTTGCTTTTCTAAGTATTTCTCACATTCATTCTTCAAAGCAAACACCTGATCCACACATCCTCTACCACTTCTGAAACCACTCTGCTCTTCCCCAATCTGATGCTCTGTACATGCCTTTACCCTCTCAATCAATACCCTCCCATATAATTTACCAGGAATACTCAACAAACTTATACCTCTGTAATTTGAGCACCCATTCTTATCCCCTTTGCCTTTGTACAATGGCACTATGCAAGCATTCCGCAAGTCCTCAGGCACCTCATCATGAGTCATACATACATAAAATAACCTTAGCAACTAGTCATCAATACAGTCACCCCCTTTTTTAATTAGCTCCACTGCAATACCATCCATACCCGCTGCCTTGCCGGCTTTCATCTTCTGCAAAGCTTTTACTATCTCTTCTGTGTTTACCAAATCATTTTCACTAACCCTCTCACTTTGCACACCACTTTGACCAAGACCCCCTATATCTGCCACTCTATCATCAAACACATTCAACAAACCTTCAAAATACTCACTCCATCTCCTTCTCACATCACCACTTCTTGTTATCACCTCCCCATTAGCCCCCTTCACTGATGTTCCCATTTGTTCCCTTGTCTTATGCTCTTTATTTACCTCCTTCCAAAACATCTTTTTATTCTCCCTAAAATTTAATGATACTCTCTCACCCCAACTCTCATTTGCCCTCTTTTTGCCTCTTGCACCTTTCTCTTGACCTTCTGCCTCTTTCTGTTATACATCTCCCAGTCATTTGTATTATTTCCCTGCAAAAATCGTCCAAATACCTCTCTCTTCACTTTCACTAATACTCTAACTTCTTAATCCAACCACCTCCCATGCTTCTCATGCCACAAGCATCTTTTGCGCAAGCCATCACTGCTCCCGTAAATACATCCCATTTCTCCCCCACTCCCCTTACATCCTTTGTTCTCACCTTTTTCCATTCTGTACTCAGCCTTTCCTGGTACTTCCTCACACAAGTCTCCTTCCCAAGCTCACTTATTCTCACCACTCTCTTCATCCTAACATTCTCTCATCTTTTCTGAAAACCTCTAAAAATCTTCACCTACGCCTCCACAAGATAATGATCAGACATCCCTCCAGTTGCACCTCTCAGCACATTAACATCCAAAAGTCTCTCTTTCACATGCCTGTCAATTAACAAGTAATCCAATAATGCTCTCTGGCCATCTCTCCCACTTACATATGTATATTTATGTATATCTCTCTTTTTAAACCAGGTATTCCCAGTCGTCAGTCCTTTTTAAGAACATAAATCAGCAAGCTCTTCACCATTTCCATTTACAACACTGAACACCCCATGTACACCAATTATTCCCTCAACTGCCACATTACTCACCTTTGCATTCAAATCACCCATCACTATAACCTGGTCTCGTGCATCAAAACTACTAACACACTCACTCAGCTGCTCCCAAAACACTTGCCTCTCATGATCTTTCTCATGCCCAGGTGCATATGCACCAATAGTCACCCCTCTCTCTCCATACACTTTCAGTTTTACCTATATTAATTTAGAGTTTACTTTCTTACACTCTATCACATGCTCCCACTACTCCTGTTTCAGGAGTAGTGTTACTCCTTCCCTTGGTCTTGTCCTTTCACTAACCCCTGACTTTATTCCCAAGACATTCCCAAACCACTCTTCCCCTTTACCCTTGAGCTTCGTTTCACTCACTCAGAGCCAAAACATCCAGGTTCCTTTCCTCAAACATACTACCTATCTCTCCTTTTTTCTCATCTTGGTTACATCCACACACATTTAGACACCCCAATCTGAGCAGTCGAGGAGGATGAGCACTCCTCACGTGACTCCTTCTTCTGTTTCCCTGTTTAGAAAGTTTAAATACAAGAAGGGGAGGGTTTCTAGCTCCCATCTTCCGTCCCCTTTAGTCGCCTTCTACGACATGTGAGGAATGCATGGGAAGTATTCTTTCTCCCCTATCCCCAGGGATATACATACCTATACATTTCACCCTATACATACATATACATATACAGACATATACATATATACACATGTAGATATTCGTACTTCCTAACTTCATCCATTCCCGTCACATCACACCACACCGCTCATAGAATAGCACCCACTCTCAAAATCTTTTTTACTTCATCCTTCCACCTCCAATTTCGTCTCCCACATCTCATTCCTTCCACTTCTGACACATATATCCTCTTTGTCAATCTTTCCTCACTCATTCTCTCCATATGACCAAACCATTTCAACAAACCCTCTTCTGCTGTCTCAACCACACTCTTTTTAATACCACACATCTCTCTTACCCTTTCATTACTCGATCAAACCACCTCACTCTGCATATTGTCCTTAAACATTTCATTTTCAATACATCCACCCTCCTCTGCACAACCCTATCTATAGCCGATGCCTCGCAACCATATAACATTGTTGGAACCACTATTCCTTCAAACATACCCAGTTTTGATCTTTGAGATAACATTCTCACCTCCACACACTCTTTAACGCTCCCAGAACCTTCGTCGTCTCCCCCACCCATTGACTCACTTCCGCTTCCGTGGTTGTATCTGCTTCTAAATCCACTCCTAGATATCTAAAACTCTTCACTTCCTCCAGTTTTTTTCTCCATTCAAACTTACCTCCCAAATTATTATTATTATTATTTCTTTATCTATTTATTATACTTTGTCGCTGTCTCTCGCGTTAGCAAGGTAGCGCAAGGAAACAGATGAAAGAATGACCCAACCCACATGCAAATGTATATACATACACGTCCACACCCGCACATATACATACCTATACATTTCAATGTATACATATATATACACACACAGACATATACATATATACACATGTTCATAATTCATACTGTCTGCCTTTCTTCATTCCCGTCACCACCCCACCACACATGGAATGATAACCCCCTCCCACTGCATGTGCGCGAAGTTGCGCTAGGAAAAGACAACAAAGGCCACATTCGTTCACACTCAGTCTCTAGCTGTTATGTATAATGCACCGTCACACTCTGTCTCTAGCTGTCATGTATAATGCACCGAAACCACAGCTCCCTTTCCACATCCGGGCCCCAAAAAACTTTCCATGGTTTACCCCAGACGCTTCACATGCCCTGGTTCAATCCATTGACAGCACATCGACCCCGGTATACCACATCATTCCAATTCACTCTATTCCTTGCACACCTTTCACCTTCGTGCATGTTCAGGCCCCGATCACTCAAAATCTTTTTCACTCCATCTTTCCACCTCCAATTTGGTCTCCCACTTCTCTCGTTTCCTCAACCTCTGACACATATATCGTCTTTGTCAATCTTTCCTCACTCATTCTCTCCATGTGACCAAACCATTTCAAAACACTCTCCTGCTCTCTCAACCATGCTCTTTTTATTACCACATATCTCTTACCCTTACATTACTTACTCGATGAAACCACCTCACACCACATATTGTCCTCAAACATCTCATTTCTAACACATCCACCCTCCCTCGCACAACTCTATCTATAGCCCACGCCTCGCAACCATATAACATTGTTGGAACCACTATTCCTTCAAACATACCCAGTTTTGCTTTTCAAGATAACGTTCTCGACTTCCACACATTTTTCAAAGCCTCCAGAACTTTCGGCCCCTCCCCCACCCTATGATTCACTTCTGCTTCTATGGTTCCATCCACTGCCAAGTCCACTCCCAGATATCTAAAACACTTCACTTCCTCCAGTTTTTCTCCATTCAAACTTACCTCCCAATTGACTTGACCCTCAACCCTACTGTACCTAATAACCTTGCTCTTATTCACATTTACCCTCACCTTTCTCTTTCACACACTTTACCAAACTCAGTCACCAGCTTCTGCAGTTTCTCACCTGAATCAGCCACCAGCGCTGTATCATCAGCAAACAACAACTGACTCACTTCCCAAGCCCTCTCATCCACAACAGACTGCATACTTACCCCTCTCTCCAAAGCTCTTGCATTCACCTCCCTAACAATCCCATTCATAAACAAATTAAACAACCATGGAGACATCACACACCCCTGCCGCAAACTAACATTTACATTCACTTCCCCAACCTACATTTTCCTGTCTTCCCACTCGTGCACATGCCATTTCACTGCTTCTAACAACTTCCCTCCCACACCATATATTCTTGATACCTTCCACAGGGCATCTCTATCAACCCTATCATATGCCTTCTCCAGATCCACAAATGCTACATACACATCCATTTGCTTTTCTAAGTATTTCTAACATACATTTTTCAAAGCAAACTCCTGATCCACACATCCTCTACCACTTCTGAAACCACACTGCTCTTCCCCAGTCTGATTCTTTGTACATGCCTTCACCCTCTCAGTCAGTACCCTCCCATATAATTTCCCAGTAATACTCAACAAACTTATACCTCTGTAATTTAAGCACTCATTCTTATCCCCTTTGCCTTTGTACAATGGCACTATGCACGCATTCCGCCAGTCCTCAGGCACCTCACCATGAATCATACATACATTAAATAACCTTACCAACCAGTCAACAGTACAGTCACCCCCTTTTTTAATAAATTCCACTGCAATACCATCCAAACCTGCTGCCTTGCTGGCTTTCATCCTCCACAAAGCTTTTACTATCTCTTCTGTGTTTACCAAATCATTCTCCCTAACCCTCTCACTTTGCGTAGCATCTCCACCAAAACACCCTATATCTGCCACTCTATCATCTAATACATTCAACAAACCTTCAAAATACTCACTCCATCTCCTTCTCACATCACCACTACTTATTATCACTTCCCCATTACCCCCCTTCACTGATGTTCCCATTTGTTCCCTTGTCTTATGCACTTTATTTACCTCCTTCCAAAACATCTTTTTATTCTCCCTAAAATTCAATAATACTCTTTCACTCCAACTCTCATTTGCCCTCTTTTTTGCCTCTTGCACCTATGTCTTGACCTCCTGCCTCTTTCTTTTATACATCTCCCAGTCATTTGCATTATTTCCCTGCAAAAATCGTCCAAATGACTCTCTTCTCTTTCAATAGTAATCTTACTTCTTCATCCCACCACTCACTACCCTTTCTAATAAGCCCACCTCCCACGCTTCTCATGCTAAAAGCATCTTTTGCACAAGCCATCACTGCTTCCCTAAATACATCCCATTCCTCCCCCTTTCCCCCTTACGTCCTTTGTTCTCACCTTTTTCCATTCTGTACCCAGTCTCTCGTGGTACTTCCTCACACAAGTCTCCTTCCCAAGCTCACTTACTTGGGATGGGTGATTATTGGTGCATATGCACCTGGGCATGAGAAGAAAGATCATGGGAGGCAAGTGTTTTAGGAGCAGCTGAATGAGTGTGTTAGTGGTTTTGATGCACGAGACCGGGTTATAGTGATGGGTGAGTTGAATGCAAAGGTGAGTAATGTGGCAGTTGATGGAATAATTGGTATACATGGTGAGTTCAGTGTTGTAAATGGAAATGGTGAAGAGCTTGTAGATTTATGTGCTGAAAAAGGACTGGTGATTGGGAATACCTGGTTTTCGAAAAAAAGATATACATAAGTATACGTATGTAAGTAGGAGAGATGGCCAGAGAGCGTTATTGGATTACGTGTTAATTGATAGGTGCGCGAAAGAGAGACTTTTGGATGTTAATGTGCTGAGAGGTGCAACTGGAGGGATGTCTGATCATTATCTTGTGGAGGCGAAAGTGAAGTTTTGTAGAGGTTTTCAGAAAAGAAGAGAGAATGTTGGGATGAAGAGAGTGGTGAGAGTAAGTGAGCTTGGGAAGGAGACTTGTGTGAGGAAGTACCAGGAAAGACTGAATACAGAATGGAAAAAGGTGAGAACAAAGGAGGTAAGGGGAGTGGGGGAGGAATGGGATTTATTTAGGGAAGCAGTGATGGCTTTCGCAAAAGATGCTTGTGGCATGAGAAGGGTGGGAGGTGGGCAGATTAGAAAGGGTAGTGAGTGGTGGGATGAAGAAGTAAGATAATTAGTGAAAGAGAAGAGAGAGGCATTTGGATGATTTTTGCAGGGAAATAATGCAAATGAGTGGGAGATGTATAAAAGAAAAAGGCAGGAGGTCAAGAGAAAGGTGCAAGAGGTGAAAAAGAGGGCAAATGAGGGTTGGGGTGAGAGAGTATCATTAGATTTTAGGGAGAATACAAAGATGTTTTGGAAGGAAGTAAATAAAGTGCGTAAGACAAGGGAACAAATGGGAACTTTAGTGAAGGGGGCTAATGGGGAGGTGATAACAAGTAGTGGTGATGTGAGAAGGAGATGGAGTGAGTATTTTGAAGGTTTGTTGAATGTGTTTGATGATAGAGTGGCAGATGTAGGGTGTTTTGGTCGATGTGGTGTGCAAAGTGAGAGGGTTAGGGAAAATGATTTGGTAAACAGAGAAGAGGTAGTAAAAGCTTTGCGGATGATGAAAGCCGGCAAGGCTGCAGGTTTGGATGGTATTGCAGTGGAATTTATTAATAAAGGGGGTGACTGTATTGTTGACTGGTTAGTAAGGTTAAATTATTTAATGTATGTATGATTCATGGTGAGGTGCCTAAGGATTGGCAGAATGCTTGCATGGTGCCATTGTACAAAGGCAAAGGGAATAAAAGTGAGTGCTCAAATTACAGAGGTATAAGTTTGTTGAGTATTCCTGGTAAATTATATGGAAGGGTATTGATTGAGAGGGTGAAGGCATGTACAGAGCATCAGATTGGGGAAGAGCAGTGTGGTTTCAGAAGTGGTAGAGGATGTGTGGATGAGGGTGTTTGCTTTGAAGAATGTATGTGAGAAATACTTAGAAAAGCAAATGGATTTGTATGTAGCATTTGTGGATCTGGAGAAGGCATATGATAGAGTTGATAGAGATGCTCTGTGGAAGGTATTAAGTATATATGGTGTGGGAGGCAAGTTGTTAGAAGCCGTGAAAAGTTTTTATCGAGGATGTAAGGCATGTGTACGTGTGGGAAGAGAGGAAAGTGATTGGTTCTCAGTGAATGTAGGTTTGCGGCAGGGGTGTGTGATGTCTCCATGGTTGTTTAATTTGTTTATGAATGGGGTTGTTAGGGAGGTGAATGCAAGAGTTTTGGAAAGAGGGGCAAGTATGCAGTCTGTTGTGGCTGAGAGAGCTTGGGAAGTGAATCAGTTTTTGTTCGCTGATGATACAGCGCTGGTGGCTGATTCATGTGAGAAACTGCAGAAGCTGGTGACTGAGTTTGGTAAAGTGTGTGAAAGAAGAAAGCTGAGAGTAAATGTGAATAAGAGTAAGGTTATTAGGTACAGTAGGGTTGGGGGTCAAGTCAATTGGGAGGTAAGTTTGAATGGAGAAAAACTTGAGGAAGTGAAGTGTTTTAGATATCTGGGAGTGGATTTGGCAGCGGATGGAACTACGGAAGCAGAAGTGAATCATAGGATGGGGGAGGGGGCGAAAAATCTGGGAGCCTTGAAGAATGTGTGGAAGTCGAGAACATTATCTTGGAAAGCAAAACTGGGTATGTTTGAAGGAATAGTGGCTCCAACAATGTTGTGTGGTTGCGAGGCGTGGGCTATGGATAGAGTTGTGCGCAGGAGGGTGGATGTACTGGAAATGAGATGTTTGAGGACAATATGTGGTGTGAGGTGGTTTGATCGAGTAAGTAACAATAGGGTAAGATAGATGTGTGGTAATAAAAAGATTGTGGTTGAGAGAGCAGAAGAGGGTGTTTTGAAATGGTTTGGTCACATGGAGAGAATGAGTGAGGAATGATTGACCAAGAGGATATATGTGTCAGAAGTGGAGGGAACGAGAAGTGGGAGTCCAAATTGGAGGTGGAAAGATGGAGTGAAAAAGATTTTGAGTGAAAAAGATTTTGAGTGATCGGGGCCTGATCATGCAGGAGGGTGAAAGGTGTGCAAGGAATAGAGTTAATTGGAACGATGTGGTATACCGGGGTCGAAGTGCTGTCAGTGGATTGAACCAGGGCATGTGAAGCGTCTGGGGTAAACTATGGAAAGTTGTGTGGGGCCTGGATGTGGAAAGGGAGCTGTGGTTTCGGTGCATTATTACATGACAGCTAGGGTCTGAGTGTGAATGAATGTGGCCTTTGTTGTCATTTCCTAGTGCTACCTCGCACACATGAGGGGGGAGGGCGTTGTTATTCCATGTGTGGCAGGGTGGTGATGGGAATGAATAAAGGCAGACTATGAATTATGTACATGTGTATATAAGTTTGACTTACAAAAGTAAGACCTTGAAGAGTGACCTTAGTACATAGACTGATATTTTATCCTATGTCATTAAATCTTATTTTTTTATCTCTTTATAGGTTATAGCAGCCTTACTTAACTTGGGGAACATTAGTTTCACTCAAGAGGATGGGGACCAGACTGCTTGGACAGTTAATAAGCAGAGTAAAGGTACCATTAGTATAAATTGTATTTCATGTGTTCAGGATATCATGATATTAGTCCATCATTTGAGCCTACTGTAATTATATAAGAATGCTTTTGGGAATATATTTGATATACCAAGCTTTTAACCAAGAAACATCTTTCTTTCATTCTTGCTTTAATGGCATATTATCTTTTCTTGCTTCTGCTTTTTTGTTTTTCCCCCGCTTATCTATTGCTTCTCCTGCCTTTGCAAAGCAGTGTCAGGGGTAGACAAAAATGGTTTCATTTGCACACTACCATCGAACGCAAGACTTACAGATTGCTTCATGGTTTATCTTGACCATTTCCTATACCCTGGTTTACCTTATTGACAGCACATCCTCCCCCATTCACCACATTCAACCAGTTCATTCAGTCCTTTTATGCCTCTCACCTAACTGAATGTTCAAACCCCAATTCTTGATGTACCTCTCTAACCCAGAGCTCAGTGGTGAAAGTGATTGCGATACAGGAAACAGACACAGGTATATTATCTAGGGTAGATAGTTTAGATAGTAGGATAGCAACCATAGAGACGAAGCTGGAAGATACTTCCACCTTCCAACCTGCGAGGAAAACTTGTCCCCTTATTACCGAACAACTGAATGAACTCTCTACTCACAATAGGTTTATTGTACTGGAAGATAAAGTACAGGATGATCGTAGCATCATCCTGGTCAGGGACTCTATAGTCATACATCAGGACCAGGAGTTCTGTGCAAAGGGTAGAAATTGGAAGAACTTTTGTTATGCAGGTGCCAAGATAGACAGTGTGAGACTGTCATCAAACTTATCAAAGTTTAATGACAGTCTCACACAATCCCAAGGATGTGATTTTGTTTTTCAGGTGGGGACGAACAATACAGTTAATGGGAAATTGGAAGAAATAGTGGTAAGGTATAGGGAACTTACTGACGAGTTCAAGGAAAGTCTTAGGAAGCTTATGATGCTGGGATTGCTGCCAAGGTATGTTGATTCCTGTACCCTTAGTAGAATGCTGGGATAAACAAAAGAATCGAAGCTCTCTTTAGGGAGGAGGATAGTGTATTTAGTATAGACCTGTGGGACCATTTTAGTCATGATAGATCTCTGTAAGCTAGGGATGGTCTTCACTTAAATGGAATAGGGAAAGCCTGCCTTAGCAGAGCACTGGATAGGAATATCAGACCTTTTTTCAATAGCAATAAACTACTCTGGGGAGCAAATCACAGTCTAGTTAATGAAGGAACTAGAAGAGTGAGGAAGGGGGAGGGAGTAGCTTTGGGGGTTAGGTCAGTGCGGGGGCAATCTGAGTGTGAATGGGATCTGAGGAGCAAGGTAGAGGATGGATGAGAAGTTGGTGGTAGGGATCCTTGGCTAGTAGCAGAGGCATTAGCAAAGACAGATCAAGTAGAGTCAGTTGGGGACAACTCTGGCAGTATAAGTAGCGGGTTAGCGCAGGTACGGGTTAACTTTCTTGTAACTTTTAAGAACAATTCTGGTAGGGTCCAGTGCAGGGAGGGTCACAGTAAGGCAGCAAACCCATAACAGATGGAATACAATCTCCAACTGCTGCACTCACATACATTAGCAGTGATAATACAAACACACATACCGACAGTAAGAAAAGAAAAGCCAAAGTCAGTTCAGAAATCAGCTCAGAAGAAAATACGTTTGATATACACAAATGCCTGGAGCATCATTACGAAATGCAGTGAACTTATATCCTATGCAGTTACTGAAAAACCAAACATTATTGTAATCTTAGAAACATGGGTAAACTCTTAAACACTTAATTACCAAGTTAGCAGTTTGCTTTTACATGGTACGTGATGGAGTTTTGATCTACATTGATAACAATCTAAGTGCTATTAAGATAAGGAAAGTAGACACACACACTTATGACTGTCTTTATATTGACATTACAGACAAGTTTAAAAGTAAACTATGTCTTGGTGTTATTTACAGACCTCCAAAGCAAAAAGACGACAATGATAAGATATACAGTGATATCAAAACTATGTTAAACAGTAAAGAGGCTATAATAGCAGGAGACCTCAACAGTCTAGAACTAAACTGAAATACATTAACAGTTGACCAAGAGGGAGTGAGACTAACAGAACTGATTGAAGACACTTTTCTACAAGTTAATAAAAAAAAAACAACTAGAGGTAAAAACTTTCTTGATCTGGTCCTTACCAGTGACACAAACTTAATCAACTCTTGTGAAGTAGGCGAGAGTTTGCTTAGATTAGAGGTGAATTTAGATTATGAAATTAATGACAACAAACTCTTGATCCCAGAGTACAGGCAAACAAATTTTGAAAACATTAGACAAGAAATTCACAGTACCAATTGGACAAAACTTCTTGAAGTTTACACAGTAGAGGAAATGTAGAATGATTCTAAAAACACACTACTCAAGACTGAAAATCAACATATTCCACGAATTATAAAGAGAACCTGCAGTATTTCAAAAACATCATGGATAATAGGAGAATAGAAGAACGAATTTGCCAAAAGAAGAAAACATAAGAAATTCAGATCTGTGAGAACCAATGAAAATTACCAGGAATTAATCAAAATCCAAAGAGAGTGTTAGAAGGTCATAAGACAGAGTGAATGTGATGAAGAAAAAAAGAATATCCTTAAAAGTTAAGAATAATCTTAAGGAATTCTTCAAATATATAAGACAAAGGAAGAAAGTGAAAGATGGAAATGGATCATTATGAAACGAACATGACACCCTAACTACTGACGACAAGGAAATGAGTATCATACTAACTTATTCTTTTAATTCCGTATTCACAGTGGAAGAAACATCTTGAATACCACAGTCATTGAAAATGTTTCAAGGATCTGACAAAGAAGAGTTAAAGGTTAGAGAAATAAAGAGCCCTGAAGTACTTGAATACCTGGACCAATTAAATCCTAACAAATCCAATGGCCCAGATAACTTAGCTTCAAGATTTTTAAAGGTCAGGAGACGGCTGATATACCCCTTAAAAAAATATTCAGCAAATCTCTATTGGATGGTCAGGTGCCAACTGACTGGAAACTAGCAATTGTTACTTCTTTATATAAAAAAGGAGACAAAAAGTGTGCCTTGAACTACCGCCCAATTAGCCTTATAAGGCTAAGTTAGTGTTAGGTGAAACGATGGAAAAGATAATATGAGATAGAATTGTCACGTTTCTAGAACACAGAATTATGTTGGACAACCAACACGGTTTCTGTTGTAGAAGATCCGGCATGGGGAATTTGCTGGAATTTTTTAATGTTATTTATCAGAATTGGGATGAAAAATTACCATCTTATGTAATATATTTAGATTTCCAAATGGCTTTTGATAAAGTACCTCACAATAGACTTTTACATAAACTCAAAGCACTTGGACTTGATGAACAGAGACTAGCTCACTGGAACAAAGCAGCGTGTAGTATTTAATGGCAAAGCCTCAGATTGTCTAGCTGTAATGAGTGGTGTGCCACAGGGGCCAGTCCTACGCCCATTCTTTTCATAGTATACATTAATGACCTAGAACTTGGCCTCATATTTAAGATCATCAGATTTGCTGACGTTACTAAACTAGAAGGTAGAGCTGTAAACAGGTGGGACTGCAAAATGATTCAGAGATCTTAACTTACTAGAGAAGTGGTCAGACAAATGGCAAATGAAGTTTAATGTAGACAAGTGTAAAGTTATGCTTTTTGGAGACAAGAATGTAGTACTACAAGCTATTCGGAAACTCTGTAACTAAAGTAAATGAAGTTGTCATAAACAACAATTTGAAATACGCTAAACAGTGTCAAGCAGCAAGTAAGAAAGGCAACCAAATATTAGGTTTCATAGCTAGGAACATAGATTACAAGACAACAGAAACAATTCTCACACTTTATAATTCTCTAGTAAGACCACATCTTGAATATGCAGTCCAATTTTGGTCCCCAAACATATGCTTTTTACTTTTCTTCCAGGGCATTTTCAATTTCATGCATCTACCATGCATATTCATTTTCAGTCATATCTCACAACCTTGTATTCCACTACAAATTCTACAACCTTTAACAGTCTTTCTCTAAACATTTGAATCTCCTTTTTCAAATATGACTGCATCCCTTTCGTATTCCTCCATGCATTCTTTATGGTTCATCCTCTCCTTTGCTAATACTTTTACCTCTGTGTTTTTCTTTAGCCCATACTTTCACTTCACCCAGATCCTCACCTTCACAAGAATTGTACAATGGTCAGAATATCTAAAGATTCCTCACACATTTCTAGCATCTAGCTCAACCTTTCTCACCTTGTCTACATCAGTTTACTTATTCACTCGTGTATTTGTTTGTTTAGAATATTCATTTCCATTTCTTCAATTCTTAGATTGATCTTTCCAGTAAGTACAGTACATGATATGTCATTGCTAGATATTAGAACATAATGCATGTTTGAGTAGTACTTTTAGAAGAAATCTCCATTTTGGCATTGCTTTTGCTTTCGTAAACCTATGCTGAGAAATGTAATATAAAAGAATTAGGGTTGTGGTACTGAATGCATGCAATGGTAAGCAGGAGAGAAACATGAAAATGTATTGGAAGGTAGGGGCCTAGGAAATCAAAAAAAGTGAAAATGAGGAATGTTTGTCATTTGACGTAGTGTAAAGATTGCAGCTTTGCTATTTACTTCTTTTGTTCAAGGAAACTAAAGGGGAGTAAGCTCATTTTAATGATATGCAAAGAAAAGATAGAAATTGATTTTGAGGACAGTTACACCACAAATTTTCCAGCACTCTTGGTTCCAAAGTCTTGCCGGATTAACCATTTTGCCGGACCAACCATGGTCATGTAATAATAATTCATCTATACACCTCTAGCCCACTAATTATACATCTCCCATGTGTCTAAAGTATACCATGGACCAAGAAATTTAAAGTGAACAAATATTAAATATTTGAGCACCCTAAGATGGTAAGTCTGTCCTTAGATTGTTTGAATCTTGTGGGGTCTTCTACGTCTTCTGTTGTTAATGTTTTCCTAGGTGTGCATCACCAGAATAATGCAGTTTTGTCTGCATTTTACACCTGCTCAGGTCTGTCCTTAGATTGTTTGAATCTTGTGGGGTCTTCTTCGTCTTCTGTTGTTAGTGTTTTCCTAGGTGTGCATCACCAGAATAATGCAGTTTTGTCTGCATTTTACACCTGCTCAGGACTGAGGTGCTTATCAGCTACAAGTTTTGCAAATTCGTCCACATACTTGGCAGCTTCTTTGTGGTTTGCAGACTGCTTTTTTCCGCACACTTTATTCATGGAAATTCCATAACGCTTCTTGAATCCTTGAAGCCATCCTTCACTATAGTCATGCTCATGTTGTAATTTAAGTTCTTTATGGAACAACTCAGCCTTATCCATTATCATGCTGCCAGACAAGTCCACTCCATCACTCTGATGCTTTCGAAACCATTCCATCATCACTTGATCATACTCAGTACTCTTACCATTTTCATAGTTTTTCTAATCGTCATTTGCTTCTTGGAATCGCTGTCTGCATAGAATATCAGTATTTTCTCCCTTTGCTTCTTTGTATCATACACAGTTGATGAACTAATACTGTAGATGTCACAGAACTTATGCACCGAAACACCATGGTTCATTTTTTCAACAGATCTACTTTATCTTGGATCAATATGGACAGGTGTTTACAATTGACACCACGACTGACACTCTTGTATGTCTTAGAAGCCATAGCTAGGGTTAGATTTAAGCAAAATAGACTAAGAATCTCACAGAATTGCGGTATCACCACCACCAAGTGTAGTGCAAAGAATGTAAATAAGCGTGCCCTACACACAACTCCATCTGTGGCTGCCCAGTAAACTAGTCTGGTGGCCGCGGTAATTTCAAGTTCCCTCACGTAATTTTGTACGGACTAAAGGAGGTGCCGTACCATTAGTTGCCAGAAATTCGGTGGTGTACCTGTATATTTATATTTTCATTGCTATATATGTATGAGTTAATCATTGATTAGTTTTATTGCAGTTTGCTTATACTGCTTTTGACTATGAAGTTTTTAATCTCTTACTTATGATTTGCAGAATGTTTGGAAAGTTTAAGAACTGCCTGTGCATTATTAGGGTTGAAAGAAGAGAAACTGGTTAACACCCTTACTATCCATACCTTCAGTGTTAGTAGTGCTCAGAAGGTGAGTAGTATTTGTTAGAACTTTCATTTTAGTTTCCTTTCACTTGACAGTGAACCAAAGAGACATGCACTTAACAGTGTATTAAGGCTAATGCAGATCTCATGAAATGGAGAGTCAGGACTGTCTGATAGCATTATTTCTTTCGTCAGTTTCCAGTCACAACAGAAAATCACCATTCCTAATCTAAGTTGAATGCATTTATTATTTCACACAGTGCTAACCACTACCCATTCAAACCTTAACTTGCCAAGCTGGTGGTGAGAGAGCAGCTGATACGTCAGTACAACCTTTTTATAGAGACATAACAGGATGTAACAGATTGGGGTGTCCAAATGTGTGTGGATGTAACCAAGAAAAGAAAAAAGGAGAGATAGGTAATATGTTTGAGTAAAGGAACCTGGATGCTTTGGCTCTGAGTGAAACGAAGCTCAAGGGTAAAGAGAAAGAGTGGTTTGGGAATGTCTTGGGATTAAAGGCAGGGGTTAGTGAGAGGACAAAAGCAAAGGAAGGAGTAGTGTTCCTCCTGAAATAGGTTTGGGAATATGTGATAGAGTGTAGGAAAGTAAACTCTAGATTGATATGGGTAAGACTGAAAGTGGATGGTGAGGGAAGGGTGATTATTGGTGTCTGTGCACCTGGTCATGGGAAGAAAGATCATGAGAGGCAAATGTTTTGGGAGCAGCTAAGTGAGTGTGTTTAGCAGCTTTGATGCACAAGACCAGGTTATAGTCATGGATGATTTGAATGCAAAGGTAAGTAATGTGGCAGTTGAGGGTATAATTGGTGCACATGGGGTGTTCAGTGTTGTAAATGGAAATGGTGAAGACCTTGTGGATTTGTGTGCTGAAAAAGGACTGGTGATTGGGAATACCTAGTTTAAAGAGAGAGATATATATGTAAGTATATATATTTGAGTAGGAGATATAGCCAGAGAGCGTCATTGGATTACCTGTTAATTGATAAGCGTTTAAAAGAGAAACTTTTGGATGTTAATGTGCTCAGAGGGGCAGCTGGAGAGATGTCTGATCACTATCTTGTGGAGGCAAAGGTGAAGATTTTTAGAGGTTTCCAGAAAAGAAGAGAATGTTGGGGTGAAGAGAGTGGTGAGAGTAAGTGAGCTTCGAAAGGAGACTTGTGTGAGGAATTACCAGGAGAGATTGAATACAGAATAGCAAAAGGTGAGAGCAAATGATGTAAGGGGAGTGGGGGAGGAATAAGATGTATTTAGGGAAGCAGTGATGGCTTGTGCAAAAGATGGATTTTGGCATGAGAAAGGTGGGAGGTGAGCAGGTAAGAAAGGGTAGTGAGTGGTGGGATGAAGAAGTGAGATTGCTAGTGGAAAAGAAGAGACAGGCATTTGGACAATTTTTGCAGGGAAATAGTGTGAATGACTGGGAGATGTATAAAAGAAAGCAGCATGAGGTCAAGAGAAAGGTGCAAGAGATGAAAAAGAAGGCAAATGAGAGAGTACCATTGAATTTTAGGGAGAATAAAAAGATGTTTTGGAAGGAGGTAAATAAAGTGCGTAAGACAAGAAAACAAGTGGGAACATTGGTAACGGGGCAAATTGGGAGATAATAACTAGTGATGAAGTGAGAAGGACATGGAGTGAATATTTTGAAGGTTTGTTGATGTGGTTGATGATAGAGTAGCAGATACAGGGTGTTTTGGTCGAGGTGGTGTGCAAAGTGAGAGGGTTAGGGAGAATGGTTTGGTGAACAGAGAAGGGGTTGGATGGTATTACAGTGGAATTTATTAAAAAAGGGGGTGACTGTGTTGTTGATTAGTTGGTAAGGATATTCACTGTATGTATGGATCATGGTGAAGTGCCTGAGGATTGGCGGAATGCATGCATAGTGCAATTGTACGAAGGCAAAGGGGAGAAAGGTGAGTGTTCAAATTACAGGGGCAAATGTTTGTTGAGTATTCCTGGGAAATTATATGGGAGGGGATTGATTGAGAGGGTAAAGGTATGTACAAAGCATGAGATTGGGGAAGAGCAGTGTGGTTTCAGAAGTGGTAGAGGATGTGTGGATCAGGTGTTTGCTTTGAAGAATGTGAGAAATACTTTGAAAAACAGATGGATTTGTTTATAGCATTTATGGATCTGGTGAAGGCATATGATAGGGTGGATAGAGATGCTTTGTGGAAGGTTTTAAGAGTATATGGTGTGGAAGGTAAGGTGCTAGAGGCAGTGAAAACTTTATACCAAGGATGTAAGGCATGTGTGCTAGTAGGAAGAGAGGAAATTGATTGGTTTCCAGTGAATCTCTGTTTGTGGCAGGGTTGCATGATGTCTCCATGGTTGTTTAATTTGTTTATGGATGGGGTGGTTAGGGAGGTAAATGCAAGAGTTTTGGGGAGAGAGGCAGGTATGCAGTCTGTTGTGGATGAGAGAGCTTGGGAAGTGAGTCAGTTGTTGTTCGCTGATGATACAGTGCTGGTGGCTGATTGGGGTGAGAAACTGCAGAAGCTGGTGACTGAGTTTGGTAAAGTGTGTGAAAGAAGAAAGTTGAGAGTAAAGGTAAATAAGAGCAAGGTTATTATATTAGCTTCAGTAGAGTTGAGGGACAAGTTAATTAGGAGGCAGTGAAGTGTTTTAGATATCTGGGAGTGGATTTGGCAGCAGATGGAACCATGGAAGCAGAAGTGAGTCACAGGACGGGGGAGGGGGCAATGATTTTGGGAGTGTAGAGGAATGTGTGGAAGGCAAGAACGTTATCTTGGAGAGCAAAAATAGGTATGTCTGAAGGAATAGTGGTTCCAACAATGTTATATGGTTGCGAGACATGGGCTATAGATAGGGTTGTGGGGAGGAGGGTGGATGTGCTGGAAATGAGATGTTTGAGGACAATATGTGGTGTGAGGTGGTTTGGTCGAGTAAGCACCGAAAGGGTAAGAGAGATGTATGGTAATAAAAAGAGTGTGGTTGAGACAGCAGAAGAGGGAATACTGAAATGGTTTGGTCACATTGAGAGAATGAGTGAGGAAAGATTGTCAAAGAGTATATATGTGTCAGAGGTGGAGGGAATAAGGAGAAGTGGGAGACCAAATTGTAGGTGGACAGATAGAGTGAAAATGATTTTGAGCGATCAGGGCCTAAACATACAGGAGGGTGAAAGGCGTGCAAGGAATAGAGTGAATTGGAACGATGTGGTATACCCGGGCCAATGTGCTGTCAGTGGATTGAACTAGGGCATGTGAAGTGTCTGGAGTAGACCATAAAATGTTTTATGGGGCCTGGATGTGGAAAGGGAGCTGTGGTTTCAGAGCATTACATATGATGGCTAGAGACTGAGAGTGATCGAATGTGGCCTTTGTTGTCCTCTCCTAGCGCTCCGTCATGCGTGCGCGGGAGGAAGGGGTACCATTTCATGTGTGGCAGGGTGGTGACGGGAATGGATGAAGGCAGCAAGTATGAGTGTGCACATGTGTATATATGTATATATATATATTTTATATATATACTTCCCACGCATTCCTCACGTGTCGTAGAAGGCGATTAAAGGAGACGGCAGCGGAGGGTTAGAAACCCTCCTCTCCTTGTATTTTAACTTTCTAAAAGGGGAAACAGAAGAAGGAGTCATGCGGAGAGTGCTCATCCTCCTCGAAGGCTCAGATTGGGGTGTCTAAATGCGTGTGGATGTGACCAAGATGAGAAAAAAGGAGAGATAGGTAGTATGTTTGAGTAAAGGAACCTGGATGTTTTGGCTCTGAGTGAAACGAAGCTCAAGGGTAAAGGGGAAGAGTGGTTTGGGAATGTCTTGGAAGTAAAGTCAGGGGTTAGTGAGAGGACAAGAGCAAGGGAAGGAGTAGTACTACTCCTGAAACAGGAGTTGTGGGAGTATGTGATAGAGTGTAAGAAAGTAAACTCTAGACTGATATGGGTAAAACTGAAAGTTGATGGAGAGAGATGGGTGATTATTGGTGCATATGCACCTGGGCATGAGAAGAAAGATCATGAGAGGCAAGTGTTTTGGGAGCAGCTGAATGAGTGTGTTAGTGGTTTTGATGCACGAGACCGGGTTATAGTGATGGGTGATTTGAATGCAAAGGTGAGTAATGTGGCAGTTGAGGGAATAATTGGTATACATGGGGTGTTCAGTGTTGTAAATGGAAATGGTGAAGAGCTTGTAGATTTATGTGCTGAAAAAGGACTGGTGATTGGGAATACCTGGTTTAAAAAGCGAGATATACATAAGTATACGTATGTAAATAGGAGAGATGGCCAGAGAGCGTTATTGGATTACGTGTTAATTGATAGACGTGCAAACGAGAGACTTTTGGATGTTAATGTGCTGAGAGGTGCAACTGTAGGGATGTCTGATCATTATCTTGTGGAGGTGAAGGTGAAGATTTGTAGAGGTTTTCAGAAAAGAAGAGAGAATGTTGGGGTGAAGAGAGTAGTGATAGTAAGTGAGCTTGG
>NC_092240.1:43893856-43923424 GCF_036320965.1 Panulirus ornatus
AAAGACAACAAAGGCCACATTCGTTCACATTCAGTCTCTAGCTGTCATGTATAATTCACCGAAACCACAGCTCCCTTTCCACATCCAGGCCCTACAAAACCTTCCACGGTTTACAAGAGATGCTTCACACACCCTTGTTCAATCCATTGACAGCACTTTGACCCTGGTACACCACACCATTCCAATTTGCTCTATTCCTAGCACTCCTTTCACCCTCCTGCATGTTCAGGCCCCGATTGGTCAAAATCTTTTTCACCCCATCTTTCCACCTCCAATTTTGTATCTCACTTCTCCTCGTTTCCTCCACCTCTGACACATATATCCTCTTTGTCAATCTTTCCTGAGTCATTCTTTCCATGTGACCAAACCATTTCAAAGCACCCTCTTCTGCTCTCTCAACTACTCTTTTATTTCCTACTACTCTTTTTTATTTCCATACATTCTCTTACCCTTCCATTACTTACTCAGTCAATCCATTGCACACCACATATTATCCTCAAACATCTGATTTCCAACAAATCGACCCTCCTCCACACAGCTCTATGTATAGCCCATGACTCGCAACCATATAACATTGTTGAAACTACTATTCCTTCAAACATACCCATTTCTCTTTCCAAGATAATGTTCTCGCCTTCCACACATTTTTCAATGCTCCCAGGAATTTCAGCATCTCCTCCACCCTGGGACTCTCTTCCGCCTCCATGGTTCCATCCGCTGCCAGATCCACTCCCAGATATCTAAAACACTTCACTTCCTCCAGTTTTTCTCCATTGAAATTTACCTCCCAATTGATTTGTCCTTCAACCATACTGTACCTAATAACCTTGCTGCTATTCACATTTACTCTCAACTTTCTTCTTTTGTACACTTTACCAAACTCAGTCACCAGCTTCTGCAGTTTCTCACCTGAATCAGCCACCAGTGCTATGTCATCAGCGAACCCCAACTGACTCACTTCCCAAGCTCTCTCATCCACAACAGAATGCATATTTTCCCATCTCTCCAAATCTCTTGGAGGTGAATGCAAGAGTTTTAGGAAGTGAGTATCATTAAATTTTAGGGAGAATAAAAAGATGTTTTGGAAGGAGGTAAATGAAGTGTGTAAGACAAGGGAAGAAATGGGAACATCATTGAAGGGGGCTAATGGGGAGGTGATAACAAGAACTGGTGATATGAGGAGATGGAGTGAATATTTTGAAGGTTTGTTTAATGTGTTTGATGATAAAGTGGCAGATATAGGGTGTTTTGGCCGAGGTATTGTGCAAAGTGAGAGGGTTGGGGAGAATAATCTGGTAAACAGAGAAGAGGTTGTAAAACCTTTGCGGAAGATGAAAGCCGGCAGGGCAGCGGGTTTCGATGGTATTGCAGTGGAATTTCTTTAAAAAGGGGGTGACTGTATTGTTGACTGGTTGGTAAGGTTATTTAATGTATGTATGACTCATGGTGAGGTGCCTGAGGATTGGCGGAATGCTTGCATAGTGCCATTGTACAAAGGCAAAGGGGATAAGAGTGAATGCTCAAATGATAGAGGTATTAGGTTTTTTGAGTATTCCTGGGAAATTATATGGAAGGGTATTGATTGAGAGGGTGAAGGCATGTACAGAGCATCAAATTGGGGAAGAGCAGTGTGGTTTCAGAAGTGGTAGAGGATGTGTGGATCAGGTGTTTGCTTTGAAGAATGTATGTGAGAAATTCTTTAGAAAAGCAAATGAATTTGTATGTAGCATCTATGGATCTGGAGAAGGCATATGATAGAGTTGATAGAGATGCTCTGTGGAAGGTATTAAGAATATATGGTGTGGGAGGCAAGTTGTTAGAAGCAGTGAAAAGTTTTTAT
This sequence comes from Panulirus ornatus, assembly GCF_036320965.1. NCBI lineage: Eukaryota > Metazoa > Arthropoda > Malacostraca > Decapoda > Palinuridae > Panulirus > Panulirus ornatus. The sequence continues at coordinate 43,895,697 of NC_092240.1, forward strand.
TGAGGATGTAAGGCATGTGTACAAGTAGGAAGAGAGGAAAGTGATTGGTTCTCAGTGAATGTAGGTTTGCGGCAGGGGTGCGTGATGTCTCCATTGTTATTTAATTTGTTTATAGATGGGATTGTTAGGGAGGTGAATGGAAGAGTTTTGGAAAGAGGGGCAAGTATGCAGCCTGTTGTGGATTAGAAAGCCTAGAAAGTGAGTCAGTTGTTGTTCGCTGATGATACAGCACTGGTGGCTGATTTGGGTGAGAAACTGCAGAAACTGGTGACTGAGTTTGGTAAAGTGTGTGAAAGAAGAAAGCTGAGAGTAAATGTGAATAAGAGCAAGGTTATTAGGTACAGTAGGGTTGGGGACAAGTCAATTGGGAGGTAAGTTTGAATGGAGAAAAACTGGGGAAGTGAAGTGTTTTAGATATCTGGGAGTGGATTTGGCAGTGGATGGAACCTTGGAAGCAGAAGTTAATCATGGGGGGGGGAGTTCTGGGAGCGTTAAAGAAAGTGTGGAAGTCGAGAATGTTATCTTGGAAAGCAAAAATGAGTATGTTTGAAGGAATAGTGTTTCCAACAATGTTATATTGTTGCGAACCGTGGGCTATAGATAGAGTTGTGCGGATGAGGGTGGATGTGCTGGAAATGAGATGTTTGAGGACACTATGTGGTGTGAGGTGGTTTGATTGAGTAAGTAATAATAGTGTAAGAGAGACGTGTGGTAATATAAAGAGTGTGGTTGAGAGAGCAGAAGAGGGTATTTTGAAATGGTTTGGTCACATGGAGAGAATGAGTGAGGAAAGATTGACCAAGAGGATATATGTGCCAGAGGTGGAGGGAACAAAGAAAAGTGGGAGACCAAATTGGAGGTGGAAAGATGGAGTGAAAAAGATTTTGAGTGATCGGGGCCTGAACATGCAGGAGAGTGAAAGGCATGCAAGGAATAGAGTGAATTAGAACGGTGTGGTATACCGGAGTCAACGTGCTGACAATGGATTGAGCCAGGGCATGTGAAGCATCTGGGATAAACCATGAAAGTTTTTTGGGGCCTGGATGTGGAAAGGGAGCTGTGGTTTCAGTGCATTATTACATGACAGCTAGAGACTGAGTGTGAACGAGTGTGGCCTTTGTTGTCTTTGCATAGTGCTACCTCGCGCACATGCGGGTGGAGGGGATTGTTATTTCATGTGTGGCAGGGTGGCGATGGGAATGAATAAAGGCAGACAGTATGATTTATATACATGTGTATATATGTATATGTCTGTGTGTGTATATATATGTATATGTTGAGATGTATAGGTATGTATATTTGCGTGTGTGGACGTGTATGTATATACAAATGTATGTGGGTGGGTTGGGCCATTCTTTTGTCTGTTTCCTTGCGCTACCTCGCTAATGCGGGAGACAGCGACAAAGCAAAATAAATAGATATAGATAAATAAAATATATATATGTATATTTATTTATTTAGTTTGCTCTGTCGCTGTCTCCCGCGTTTGCGAGGTAGCAAAAGGAAACAGACGAAAGAAATGGCTCAACCCACCCCCTTACACATGTATATACATACACGTCCACACACGCAAATATACATACCCATACATCTCAATGTACACATATATTTACACATACATATATACACATGCACACCATTCACACTGTCAGCCTTTATTCATTCCCATCGCCACCTCACCACACATGGAATAACATCCCCCTCCCCCATCATGTGTGCGAGGTAGCACTAGGAAAAGACAACAAAGGCCCCATTCATTCACACTCAGTCTCTAGCTGTCATGCAATAATGCCCGAAACCACAGCTCCCTTTCCACATCCAGGGACCACAGAACTTTCCATGGTTTATCCCAGATGCTTCACATGCCCTGGTTCAGTCCATTGACAGCACGTCGGCCCCGGTATACTACACCAATCCAATTCACTCTATTCCTTGCCCGCCTTTCACCCTCCTGCATGTTCAGGCCCCGATCACTCAAAATCTTTTTCACTCCATCTTTCCACCTCCAACTTGGTCTCCCACTTCTCCTTTTTCCTTCCACCTCCGACACATATATATACTCTTGTTCATTCTTTCCTCATTCATTCTCTCCATGTGCCCAAACCATTTCAAAACACCCTCTTCTGCTCTCTCAACCACGCTCTTTTTATTTCCACACATCTCTCTTACCCTTACATTACTTACTCGATCAAACCACCTCACACCACATATTGTCCACAAACATCTCATTTCCAGCACATCCACCCTCCTGCGCACAACTCTATCCATAGCCCACACCTCGCAACTATACAACATTGTTGGAACCACTATTCCTTCAAACATACCCATTTTTGCTTTCCGAGATAATGTTCTCGACTTCCACACATTCTTCAATTGAAGGCTCCCAGGATTTTCGCCCCCTCCCCCACCCTATGATTCACTTCCGCTTCCATGGTTTGAATATATATATATATATATATATATATATATATATATATATATATTTTTTTTTTTTTTTTTTTTTAAACTATTCGCCATTTCCCGCGTTAGCGAGGTAGCATTAAGAACAGAGGAATGGGCCTTTGAGGGAATATCCTTAACTGGCCCCCTTCTCTGTTCCTTTTGGAAAATTAAAAAAAAATAATAAGTGAGGATTTCCAGCCCCCCGCTCCCTCCCCTTTTAGTCGCCTTCTACGACCCGTAGGGAATACGTGGGAAGTATTCTTTCTCCCCTATCCCCAGGGATAATATATATATATATATATATATATATATATATATATATATATATATATATATATATATATATATACATATATATATAATATGGTTTTTGTAACATTGTTACAATAAATTAACATTCATTAATGAAAAATTTTTTAAAATATCATTCACCATAAATCATCAAATACTGACTGACACTGTTAGCAGTGTGAGTGGCAACACAACATGGTGCATAGGTGACATATGATGGGTGGCACCCTGCTTGTCCTGTTTCTTTATCTCTAATATGTACACGAATCAGTCAAACTCTCTCCAGCCTTCATGTTATTCTTCAGATCATAAGTGATAATCATAAAAGTGAATAGTATTTAGCCTCATACAGCACAAAATCCATCTCAACAATAAATGATTTCTTTCACTCTTAGTTGCTGGGACTGATGTCTATTGAGTTGACAAATGTTTTCACAATTATAAATATTAGTCACTTATCAAATAAATACACTACCCACAGTATGTGGTATCTCAAAATAATAAAGAAAATATTGTCTATATAAAGATATTTTCCATGCACAAGTGTGTGGTGATGGTACATTTAATTCAGGTTAACCCCTAAGCAGGCATTTGAAACTGAGCTTATTAAACAATGGATGTCACTGAGTAACACATTTAAATGAGATCTGATTACAAGATTAAACAACTACATCAGGATTCCTGGATGATAATGCCATGTGACAGGTGCTTTTGTGACATTTCTGTGTATAAACTTTAATTTCTTCATTTTTCACAGTATTTTTTCAAAAAAAAAAAAAATCAGTGATTATACTTGCTGTAAATATCCACATCTATGCCAATTTCAGATACTATCCATTAATATATGCGCACAATTGTATGTTCAAAGACTTGTGAAACATATATGTTGGTCCACAGAAGAAAGAAGTGCAAATTCTGCACATACATAGGCTAAAAAATATATAATATATATATATATATATATATATATATATATATATATATATATATATATATATATATATATTATCCCTGGGGATAGGGGAGAAAGAATACTTCCCACGTATTCCCTGCGTGTTGTAGAAGGCGACTAAAAGGGGAGGGAGCGGGTGGCTGGAAATCCTCCCCTCTTGTTTTTTTTCAATTTTCCAAAAGAAGGAACAGAGAAGGGAGCCAGGTGAGGATATTCCCTCAAAGGCCCAGTCCTCTGTTCTTAACGCTACCTCGCTAATGCGGGAAATGGCGAATAGTATGAAATATATATATATATATATATATATATATACATACTATCCCTGGGGATAGGGGAGAAAGAATACTTCCCACGTATTCCCTGCGTGTCGTAGAAGGCGACTAAAAGGGGAGGGAGCAGGGGGCTGGAAATCCTCCCCTCTCATTTTTTTTTTTTTTAATTTTCCAAAAGAAGGAACAGAGAATTGGGCCAGGTGAGGGTATTCCCTCAAGGCCCAGTCCTCTGTTCTTAACGCTACCTCGCTAATGCGGGAAATGGCAAATAGTTTGAAAGAAAAGAAAATATATATATACATATATATACATATATATATATATATGCATATATACATAAAAAAGGGCAAATGAGAGTTGGGGTGAGAGAGTATCATTAGATTTTAGGGAGAATAAAAAGATGTTCTGGAAGGAGGTAAATAAAGTGCGTAAGACAAGGGAGCAAATGGGAACTTCAGTGAAGGGCGCAAATGGGGAGGTGATAACAAGTAGTGGTGATGTGAGAAGGAGATGGAGTGAGTATTTTGAAGGTTTGTTGAATGTGTTTGATGATAGAGTGGCAGATATAGGGTGTTTTGGTCGAGGTGGTGTGCAAAGTGAGAGGGTTAGGGAAAATGATTTGGTAAACAGAGAAGAGGTAGTGAAAGCTTTGCGGAAGATGAAAGCCGGCAAGGCAGCAGGTTTGGATGGTATTGCAGTGGAATTTATTAAAAAAGGGGGTGACTGTATTGTTGACTGGTTGGTAAGGTTATTTAATGTATGTATGACTCATGGTGAGGTGCCTGAGGATTGGCGGAATGCGTGCATAGTGCCATTGTACAAAGGCAAAGGGGATAAGAGTGAGTGCTCAAATTACAGAGGTATAAGTTTGTTGAGTATTCCTGGTAAATTATATGGGAGGGTATTGATTGAGAGGGTGAAGGCATGTACAGAGCATCAGATTGGGGAAGAGCAGTGTGGTTTCAGAAGTGGTAGAGGATGTGTGGATCAGGTGTTTGCTTTGAAGAATGTATGTGAGAAATACTTAGAAAAGCAAATGGATTTGTATGTAGCATTTATGGATCTGGAGAAGGCATATGATAGAGTTGATAGAGATGCTCTGTGGAAGGTATTAAGAATATATGGTGTGGGAGGAAAGTTGTTAGAAGCAGTGAAAAGTTTTTATCGAGGATGTAAGGCATGTGTACGTGTAGGAAGAGAGGAAAGTGATTGGTTCTCAGTGAATGTAGGTTTGCGGCAGGGGTGTGTGATGTCTCCATGGTTGTTTAATTTGTTTATGGATGGGGTTGTTAGGGAGGTAAATGCAAGAGTTTTGGAAAGAGGGGCAAGTATGAAGTCTGTTGGGGATGAGAGAGCTTGGGAAGTGAGTCAGTTGTTGTTCGCTGATGATACAGCGCTGGTGGCTGATTCATGTGAGAAACTGCAGAAGCTGGTGACTGAGTTTGGTAAAGTGTGTGGAAGAAGAAAGTTAAGAGTAAATGTGAATAAGAGCAAGGTTATTAGGTACAGTAGGGTTGAGGGTCAAGTCAATTGGGAGGTGAGTTTGAATGGAGAAAAACTGGAGGAAGTGAAGTGTTTTAGATATGTGGGAGTGGATCTGGCAGCGGATGGAACCATGGAAGCGGAAGTGGATCATAGGGTGGGGGAGGGGGCGAAAATTCTGGGGGCCTTGAAGAATGTGTGGAAGTCGAGAACATTATCTCGGAAAGCAAAAATGGGTATGTTTGAAGGAATAGTGGTTCCAACAATGTTGTATGGTTGCGAGGCGTGGGCTATGGATAGAGTTGTGCGCAGGAGGATGGATGTGCTGGAAATGAGATGTTTGAGGACAATGTGTGGTGTGAGGTGGTTTGATCGAGTAAGTAACGAAAGGGTAAGAGAGATGTGTGGAATTAAAAAGAGCGTGGTTGAGAGAGCAGAAGAGGGTGTTTTGAAATAGTTTGGGCACATGGAGAGAATGAGTGAGGAAAGATTGACCAAGAGGATATATGTGTCGGAGGTGGAGGGAACGAGAAGAAGTGGGAGACCAAATTGGAGGTGGAAAGATGGAGTGAAAAAGATTTTGTGTGATCGGGGCCTGAACATGCAGGAGGGTGAAAGGAGGGCAAGGAATAGAGTGAATTGGATCGATGTGGTATACCGGGGTTGACGTGCTGTCAGTGGATTGAATCAGGGGATGTGAAGCGTCTGGGGTAAACCATGGAAAGCTGTGTAGGTATATATATTTGCGTGTGTGGACGTGTATGCATATACATGTGTATGGGGGTGGGTTGGGCCATTTCTTTCTTCTGTTTCCTTGCGCTACCTCGAAAAAGACGGGAGACAGCGACAGAGCAAAAATATAATATATATAAATATAATATATAATATAATGTATAATGTATAATATATAATGTATAATATATATAAATATATAATATAAATATATATATATATATATATATATATATATATATATATATATATATATATATATTTTTTATTTTCTTTTTTTTTTTTTGCTCTGTCGCTGTCTCCCGCGTTTGCGAGGTAGCGCAAGGAAACAGACGAAAGAAATGGCCCAACCCACCCCCATACACATGTATATACATACATCCACACACGCAAATATACATACCTACACAGCTTTCCATGGTTTACCCCAGACGCTTCACATGCCCTGATTCAATCCACTGACAGCACGTCAACCCCGGTATACCACATCGCTCCAATTCACTCTATTCCTTGCCCTCCTTTCACCCTCCTGCATGTTCAGGCCCCGATCACACAAAATCTTTTTCACTCCATCTTTCCACCTCCAATTTGGTCTCCCTCTTCTCCTTGCTCCCTCCACCTCCGACACATATATCCTCTTGGTCAATCTTTCCTCACTCATTCTCTCCATGTGCCCAAACCATTTCAAAACACCCTCTTCTGCTCTCTCAACCACGCTCTTTTTATTTCCACACATCTCTCTTACCCTTACGTTACTTACTCGATCAAACCACCTCACACCACACATTGTCCTCAAACATCTCATTTCCAGCACATCCATCCTCCTGCGCACCACTCTATCCATAGCCCACGCCTCGCAACCATACAACATTGTTGGAACCACTATTCCTTGAAACATACCCATTTTTGCTTTCCGAGATAATGTTCTCGACTTCCACACATTCTTCAAGGCTCCCAGAATTTTCGCCCCCTCCCCCATCCTATGATCCACTTCCGCTTCCATGGTTCCATCCGCTGCCAGATCCACTCCCAGATATCTAAAACACTTTACTTCCTCCAGTTTTTCTCCATTCAAACTCACCTCCCAATTGACTTGACCCTCAACCATACTGTACCTAATAACCTTCCTCTTATTCACATTTACTCTTAACTTTCTTCTTTCACACACTTTACCAGACTCAGTCACCAGCTTCTGCAGTTTCTCACATGAATCAGCCACCAGTGATGGATTGCGCAAAAGATGCTTGTGGCATGAGAAGAGTGGGAGATGGGTTGATTAGAAAGGGTAGTGAGTGGTGGGATGAAGAAGTAAGAGTGTTAGTGAAAGAGAAGAGAGAGGCATTTGGACGATTTTTGCAGGGAAAAAATGCAATTGAGTGGGAGATGTATAAAAGAAAGAGACAGGAGGTCAAGAGAAAGGTGCAAGAGGTGAAAAAAAGGGCAAATGAGAGTTGGGGTGAGAGAGTATCATTAAATTTTAGGGAGAATAAAAAGATGTTCTGGAAGGGGGTAAATAAAGTGCGTAAGACAAGGGAGCAAATGGGAACTTCACTGAAGGGCACAAATGGGGAGGTGATAGCAAGTAGTGGTGGTGTGAGAAGGAGATGGAGTGAGTATTTTGAAGGTTTGTTGAATGTGTATGATGATAGAGTGGCAGATATAGGGTGTTTTGGTCGAGGTGGTGTGCAAAGTGAGAGGGTTAGGGAAAATGATTTGGTAAACAGAGAAGAGGTAGTAAAAGCTTTGCGGAAGATGAAAGCCGGCAAGGCAGCAAGTTTGGATGGTATTGCAGTGGAATTTATTAAAAAAGGGGGTGACTGTATTGTTGACTGGTTGGTAAGGTTATTTAATGTATGTATGACTCATGGTGAGGTGCCTGAGGATTGGCGGAATGCGTGCATAGTGCCATTGTACAAAGGCAAAGGGGATAAGAGTGAGTGCTCAAATTACAGAGGTATAAGTTTGTTGAGTATTCCTGGTAAATTATATGGGAGGGTATTGATTGAGAGGGTGAAGGCATGTACAGAGCATCAGATTGGGGAAGAGCAGTGTGGTTTCAGAAGTGGTAGAGGATGTGTAGATCAGGTGTTTGCTTTGAAAAATGTATGTGAGAAATACTTAGAAAAGCAAATGGATTTGTATGTAGCATTTATGGATCTGGAGAAGGCATATGATAGAGTTGATAGAGATGCTCTGTGGAAGGTATTAAGAATATATGGTGTGGGAGGCAAGTTGTTAGAAGCAGTGAAAAGTTTTTATCGAGGATGTAAGGCATGTGTACGTGTAGGAAGAGAGGAAAGTGATTGGTTCTCAGTGAATGTAGGTTTGCGGCAGGGGTGTGTGATGTCTCCATGGTTGTTTAATTTGTTTATGGATGGGGTTGTTAGGGAGGTAAATGCAAGAGTTTTGGAAAGAGGGGCAAGTATGAAGTCTGTTGGGGATGAGAGAGCTTGGGAAGTGAGTCAGTTGTTGTTCGCTGATGATACAGCGCTGGTGGCTGATTCATGTGAGAAACTGCAGAAGCTGGTGACTGAGTTTGGTAAAGTGTGTGGAAGAAGAAAGTTAAGAGTAAATGTGAATAAGAGCAAGGTTATTAGGTACAGTAGGGTTGAGGGTCAAGTCAATTGGGAGGTGAGTTTGAATGGAGAAAAACTGGAGGAAGTGAAGTGTTTTAGATATGTGGGAGTGGATCTGGCAGCGGATGGAACCATGGAAGTGGAAGTGGATCATAGGGTGGGGGAGGGGGCGAAAATTCTGGGGGCCTTGAAGAATGTGTGGAAGTCGAGAACATTATCTCGGAAAGCAAAAATGGGTATGTTTGAAGGAATAGTGGTTCCAACAATGTTGTATGGTTGCGAGGCGTGGGCTATGGATAGAGTTGTGCGCAGGAGGATGGATGTGCTGGAAATGAGATGTTTGAGGACAATGTGTGGTGTGAGGTGGTTTGATCGAGTAAGTAACGAAAGGGTAAGAGAGATGTGTGGAATTAAAAAGAGCGTGGTTGAGAGAGCAGAAGAGGGTGTTTTGAAATAGTTTGGGCACATGGAGAGAATGAGTGAGGAAAGATTGACCAAGAGGATATATGTGTCGGAGGTGGAGGGAACGAGAAGAAGTGGGAGACCAAATTGGAGGTGGAAAGATGGAGTGAAAAAGATTTTGTGTGATCGGGGCCTGAACATGCAGGAGGGTGAAAGGAGGGCAAGGAATAGAGTGAATTGGATCGATGTGGTATACCGGGGTTGACGTGCTGTCAGTCGATTGAATCAGGGGATGTGAAGCGTCTGGGGTAAACCATGGAAAGCTGTGTAGGTATATATATTTGCGTGTGTGGACGTGTATGCATATACATGTGTATGGGGGTGGGTTGGGCCATTTCTTTCTTCTGTTTCCTTGCGCTACCTCGAAAAAGACGGGAGACAGCGACAGAGCAAAAATATAATATATATAAATATAATATATAATATAATGTATAATGTATAATATATAATGTATAATATATATAAATATATAATATAAATATATATATATATATATATATATATATATATATATATATATATATATATATATATATATATATATATATATTTTATTTTCTTTTTTTTTTTTTGCTCTGTCGCTGTCTCCCGCGTTTGCGAGGTAGCGCAAGGAAACAGACGAAAGAAATGGCCCAACCCACCCCCATACACATGTATATACATACATCCACACACGCAAATATACATACCTACACAGCTTTCCATGGTTTACCCCAGACGCTTCACATGCCCTGATTCAATCCACTGACAGCACGTCAACCCCGGTATACCACATCGCTCCAATTCACTCTATTCCTTGCCCTCCTTTCACCCTCCTGCATGTTCAGGCCCCGATCACACAAAATCTTTTTCACTCCATCTTTCCACCTCCAATTTGGTCTCCCTCTTCTCCTTGCTCCCTCCACCTCCGACACATATATCCTCTTGGTCAATCTTTCCTCACTCATTCTCTCCATGTGCCCAAACCATTTCAAAACACCCTCTTCTGCTCTCTCAACCACGCTCTTTTTATTTCCACACATCTCTCTTACCCTTACGTTACTTACTCGATCAAACCACCTCACACCACACATTGTCCTCAAACATCTCATTTCCAGCACATCCATCCTCCTGCGCACCACTCTATCCATAGCCCACGCCTCGCAACCATACAACATTGTTGGAACCACTATTCCTTGAAACATACCCATTTTTGCTTTCCGAGATAATGTTCTCGACTTCCACACATTCTTCAAGGCTCCCAGAATTTTCGCCCCCTCCCCCATCCTATGATCCACTTCCGCTTCCATGGTTCCATCCGCTGCCAGATCCACTCCCAGATATCTAAAACACTTTAATTCCTCCAGTTTTTCTCCATTCAAACTCACCTCCCAATTGACTTGACCCTCAACCATACTGTACCTAATAACCTTGCTCTTATTCACATTTACTCTTAACTTTCTTCTTTCACACACTTTACCAGACTCAGTCACCAGCTTCTGCAGTTTCTCACATGAATCAGCCACCAGTGATGGATTGCGCAAAAGATGCTTGTGGCATGAGAAGAGTGGGAGATGGGTTGATTAGAAAGGGTAGTGAGTGGTGGGATGAAGAAGTAAGAGTGTTAGTGAAAGAGAAGAGAGAGGCATTTGGACGATTTTTGCAGGGAAAAAATGCAATTGAGTGGGAGATGTATAAAAGAAAGAGACAGGAGGTCAAGAGAAAGGTGCAAGAGGTGAAAAAAAGGGCAAATGAGAGTTGGGGTGAGAGAGTATCATTAAATTTTAGGGAGAATAAAAAGATGTTCTGGAAGGGGGTAAATAAAGTGCGTAAGACAAGGGAGCAAATGGGAACTTCACTGAAGGGCACAAATGGGGAGGTGATAGCAAGTAGTGGTGGTGTGAGAAGGAGATGGAGTGAGTATTTTGAAGGTTTGTTGAATGTGTATGATGATAGAGTGGCAGATATAGGGTGTTTTGGTCGAGGTGGTGTGCAAAGTGAGAGGGTTAGGGAAAATGATTTGGTAAACAGAGAAGAGGTAGTAAAAGCTTTGCGGAAGATGAAAGCCGGCAAGGCAGCAAGTTTGGATGGTATTGCAGTGGAATTTATTAAAAAAGGGGGTGACTGTATTGTTGACTGGTTGGTAAGGTTATTTAATGTATGTATGACTCATGGAAAGGTGCCTGAGGATTGGCAGAATGCGTGCATAGTGCCATTGTACAAAGGCAAAGGGGATAAGAGTGAGTGCTCAAATTACAGAGGTATAAGTTTGTTGAGTATTCCTGGTAAATTATATGGGAGGGTATTGATTGAGAGGGTGAAGGCATGTACAGAGCATCAGATTGGGGAAGAGCAGTGTGGTTTCAGAAGTGGTAGAGGATGTGTAGATCAGGTGTTTGCTTTGAAAAATGTATGTGAGAAATACTTAGAAAAGCAAATGGATTTGTATGTAGCATTTATGGATCTGGAGAAGGCATATGATAGAGTTGATAGAGATGGTCTGTGGAAGGTATTAAGAATATATGGTGTGGGAGGCAAGTTGTTAGAAGCAGTGAAAAGTTTTTATCGAGGATGTAAGGCATGTGTACGTGTAGGAAGAGAGGAAAGTGATTGGTTCTCAGTGAATGTAGGTTTGCGGCAGGGGTGTGTGATGTCTCCATGGTTGTTTAATTTGTTTATGGATGGGGTTGTTAGGGAGGTGAATGCAAGAGTTTTGGAAAGAGGGGCAAGTATAAAGTCTGTTGGGGATGAGAGAGCTTGGGAAGTGAGTCAGTTGTTGTTCGCTGATGATACTGCGCTGGTGGCTGATTCATGTGAGAAACTGCAGAGGCTGGTGACTGAGTTTGGTAAAGTGTGTGAAAGAAGAAAGTTAAGAGTAAATGTGAATAAGAGCAAGGTTATTAGGTACAGTAGGGTTGAGGGTCAAGTCAATTGGGAGGTAAGATTGAATGGAGAAAAACTGGAGGAAGTGAAGTGTTTTAGATATCTGGGAGTGGATCTGGCAGCGGATGGAACCATGGAAGTGGAAGTGGATCATTGGGTGGGGGAGGCGACGAAAATTCTGGGAGCCTTGAAGAATGTGTGGAAGTCGAGAACATTATCTCGGAAAGCAAAAATGGGTGTGTTTGAAGGAATAGTGGTTCCAACAATGTTGTATGGTTGCGAGGCGTGGGCTATGGGTAGAGTTGTGCGCAGGAGGATGGATGTGCTGGAAATGAGATGTTTGAGGACAGTGTGTGGTGTGAGGTGGTTTGATCGAGTAAGTAATGTAAGGGTACGAGAGGTGTGTAAAAAATAAAAAGAGCGTGGTTGAGAGAGCAGAAGAAGGTGTTTTGAAATGGTTTGGGCACATGGAGAGAATGAGTGAGGAAAGATTGACCAAGAGGATATATGTGTCGGAGGTGGAGGGAACGAGGAGAAGTGGGAGACCAAATTGGAGGTGGAAAGATGGAGTGAAAAAGATTTTGTGTGATCGGCACCTGAACATGCAGGAGGGTGAAAGGAGGGCAAGGAATAGAGTGAATTGGTTTGATGTGGTATACCGGGGTGGACGTGCTGTGCGTGGATTGAATCAGGGGATGTGAAGCGTCTGGGGTAAATCATGGAAAGCTGTGTAGGTATGTATATTTGCGTGTGTGGACGTTTATGTATATACATGTGTATAGGGGTGGGTTGGGCCATTTCTTTCGTCTGCTTCCTTGCGCTACCTCACAAACGCGGGAGACCGGCAAAAGAAAAGGAAAAAATAAATATATATATATATATATATATATATATATATATATATATATATATATATATATTTTTTTTTTTTTTTTACTTTGTTGCTGTCTCCCGCCTTTTTCGAGGTAGCGCAATGAAACAGACGAAAGAAATCGCCCAACCCACCGCCTACACATGTATATACATACGTCCACACACGCAAATATACATACCTACACAGCTTTCCATGGTTTACCCCAGACAATTCACATGCCCTGATTCAATCCACTGACAGCACGTCAACCCCGGTACACCACATCGATCCAATTCACTCTATTCCTTGCCCTCCTTTCACCCTCCTGCATGTTCAGGCCCCTGATCACACAAAATCTTTTTCACTCCATCTTTCCACCTCCAATTTGGTCTCCCACTTCTCCTCGTTCCCTCCACCTCCGACACATATATCCTCTTGGTCAATCTTTCCTCACTCATTCTCTCCATGTTCCCAAACCATTTCAAAACACCCTCTTCTGCTCTCTCAACCACGCTCTTTTTATTTCCTCACATCTCTCTTACCCTTACGTCACTTACTCGATCAAACCACCTCACACCACACATTGTCTTCAAACATCTCATTACCAGCACATCCATCCTCCTGCGAACAACTCTATCCATAGCCCACGCCTCGCAACCATACAATATTGTTGGAACCACTATTCCTTCAAACATACCCATTTTTGCTTTCCGAGATAATGTTCTCGACTTCCACACATTCTTCAAGGCTCCCATGATTTTTGCCCCTTCCCCCACCCTATGATCCACTTCCGCTTCCATGGTTCCATCCGCAGCCAGATCCACTCCCAGATATCTAAAACACGTTACTTCCTCCAGTTTTTCTCCATTCAAACTTACCTCCCAATTGACTTGACCCTGAACCCTACTGTACCTAATAACCGTGCTCTTATTCACATTTACTCTTACCTTTCTTCTTTCACACACTTTACCAAACTCAGTCACCAGCTTCTGCAGTTTCTCACATGAATCAGCCACCAGCGCTGTATCATCATTGAACAACAACTGACTCACTTCCCAAGCTCTCTCATCCACAACAGACTTCATACTTGCCCCTCTTTCCAAAACTCTTGCATTTACCTCCCTAACAACCCCATCCATAAACAAATTAAACAACCATGGAGACATCACACACCCCTGCCACAGACCTACATTCACTGAGAACCAATCACTTTCCTCTCTTCCTACACGTACACATGCCTTACATCCTCGATAAAAACTTTTCACTGCTTCTAACAACTTGCCTCCCACACCATATATTCTTAATACCTTCCACAGAGCATCTCTATCAACTCTATCACATGTCTTCTCCAGATCCATAAATGCTACATACAAATCCATTTGCTTTTCTAAGTATTTCTCACATACATTCTTCAAAGCAAACACCTGATCCACACATCCTCTACCACTTCTGAAACCACACTGCTCTTCCCCAATCTGATGCTCTGTACATGCCTTCACCCTCTCAATCAATACCCTCCCATATAATTTACCAGGAATACTCAACAAACTTATACCTCTGTAATTTGAGCACTTACCTTATCCCCTTTGCCTTTGTACAATGGCACTATGCACGCATTCCGCCAATCCTCAGGCACCTCACCATGAGTCATACATACATTAAATAACCTTACCAACCAGTCAATAATACAATCACCCCCTTTTTTAATAAATTCCACTGCAATACCATCCAAACCTGCTGCCTTGCCAGCTTTCATCTTCCGCAAAGCTTTTACTACTTCTTTGTTTACCAAATCATTTTCCCTAACCCTCTCACTTTGCACACCCCCTCGACCAAAACACCCTATATCTGCCACTCTATCATCAAACACATTCAAGAAACCTTCAAAATACTCACTCCATTTCCTTCTCACATTACCACTACTTGTTATCACCTCCCCATTTGCGCCCTTCACTGAAGTTCCCATTTGCTCCCTTGTCTTACGCACTTTATTTACCTCCTTCCAGAACATCTTTTTATTCTCCCTAAAATTTAATGATACTCTCTCACCCCAACTCTCATTTGCCCTCTTTTTCACCTCTTGCACCTTTCTCTTGACCTCCTGTCTCTTTCTTTTATACATCTCCCACTCAATTGCATTTTTCCCTGCAAAAATCGTCCAATTGCCTCTCTCTTCTCTTTCACTAATAATCTTACTTCTTCATCCCACCACTCACTACCCTTTCTAATCAACCCACCTCCCACTCTTCTCATGCCACAAGCATCTTTTGCACAATCCATCACTGATTCCCTGAATACATCCCATTCCTCCCCCACTCCCCTTACTTCCATTGTTCTCACCTTTTTCCATTCTGTACTCAGTCTCTCCTGGTACTTCCTCACACAAGTCTCCTTCCCAAGCTCACTTACTCTCACCACCCTCTTCAACCCAACATTCACTCTTCTTTTCTGAAAACCCATACAAATCTTCACCTTAGCCTCCACAAGATAGTGATCAGACATCCCTCCAGTTGCACCTCTCAGCACATTAACATCCAAAAGTCTCTCTTTCGCACGCCTGTCAATTAACATGTAATCCAATAACGCTCTCTGGCCATCTCTCCTACTTACATACGTATACTTATGTATATCTCGCTTTTTAAACCAGGTATTCCCAATCACCAGTCCTTTTTCAGCACATAAATCTACAAGCTCTTCACCATTTCCATTTACAACACTGAACACCCCATGTATACCAATTATTCCCTCAACTGCCATATTACTCACCTTTGCATTCAAATCACCCATCACTATAACCCGTTCTCGTGCATCAAACCACTAACGCACTCATTCAACTGCTCCCAAAACACTTGCCTCTCATGATCTTTCTTCTCATGCCCAGGTGCATATGCACCAATAATCACCCATCTCTCTCCATCAACTTTCAGTTTTACCCATATTAATCGAGAATTTACTTTCTTACATTCTATCACATACTCACACAACTCCTGTTTCAGGAGTACTGCTCCTCCTTCCCTTGCTCTTGTCCTCTCACTAACCCCTGACTTTACTCCCAAGACATTCCCAAACCACTCTTCCCCTTTACCCTTGAGCTTCGTTTCACTCAGAGCCAAAACATCCAGGTTCCTTTCCTCAAACATACTACCTATCTCTCCTTTTTTCACATCTTGGTTACATCCACACACATTTAGACACCCCAGTCTGAGCCTTCGAGGAGGATGAGCACTCCCTGTGTGACTCCTTCTTCTGTTTCCCCTTTTAGAAAGTTGAAAAATACAAGGAGGGGAGGATTTCTGGCCCCCCGCTCCCGTCCCCTCTAGTCGCCTTCTACGACACGCGAGGAATGCGTGGGAAGTTTTCTTTCACCCCTATCCCCAAGGATAATATATATATATATATATATATATATATATATATATATATATATATATATATATATATATATATATATATATATATACACATATATATATACACACACATACATTCGCACATATACATACACACACACATATACATATATATACATATGAAAAATGTAAGAAACAATTTATAGAGCCTCGTCGTCAAACTGCCGCCACCGTGACTGGTTACCCAAACGGCAATACCATCTGCTTTTACAGTAACCCACATTTACTAAACCTCATTATCACTTGAGCACACGTGACCCCGACCTCACAAGACCAGGTTAATGAGGCCTTGGAAGATGACAGGTGTGGCGGTCAACAGGTATATCTTTGCAGAAGATGAAAGCCGGCAAGGCAGCAGGTTTGGATGGTATTGCAGTGGAATTTATTAAAAAAGGGGGTTACTGTATTGTTGACTGGTTGGTAAGGTTATTTAATGTATGTATGACTCATGGTGAGGTGCCTGAGGATTGGCGGAATGCGTGCATAGTGCCATTGTACAAAGGCAAAGGGGATAAGAGTGAGTGCTCAAATTACAGAGGTATAAGTTTGTTGAGTATTCCTGGTAAATTATATGGGAGGGTATTGATTGAGAGGGTGAAGGCATGTACAGAGCATCAGATTGGGGAAGAGCAGTGTGGTTTCAGAAGTGGTAGAGGATGTGTGGATCAGGTGTTTGCTTTGAAGAATGTATGTGAGAAATACTTAGAAAAGCAAATGGATTTGTATGTAGCATTTATGGATCTGGAGAAGGCATATGATAGAGTTGATAGAGATGCTCTGTGGAAGGTATTAAGAATATATGGTGTGGGAGGAAAGTTGTTAGAAGCAGTGAAAAGTTTTTATCGAGGATGTAAGGCATGTGTATGTGTAGGAAGAGAGGAAAGTGATTGGTTCTCATCGAATGTAGGTTTGCGGCAGGGGTGTGTGATGTCTCCATGGTTGTTTAATTTGTTTATGGATGGGGTTGTTAGGGAGGTAAATGCAAGAGTTTTGGAAAGAGGGGCAAGTATGAATTCTGTTGGGGATGAGAGAGCTTGGGAAGTGAGTCAGTTGTTGTTCGCTGATGATACAGCGCTGGTGGCTGATTCATGTGAGAAACTGCAGAAGCTGGTGACTGAGTTTGGAAAAGTGTGTGGAAGAAGAAAGTTAAGAGTAAATGTGAATAAGAGTAAGGTTATTAGGTACAGTAGGGTTGAGGGTCAAGTCAATTGGGAGGTGAGTATGAATGGAGAAAAACTGGAGGAAGTGAAGTGTTTTAGATATCTGGGAGTGGATCTGGCAGCGGATGGAACCATGGAAGCGGAAGTGGATCATAGGGTGGGGGAGGGGGCGAAAATCCTTGGGGCCTTGAAGAATGTGTGGAAGTCGAGAACATTATCTCGGAAAGCAAAAATGGGTATGTTTGAAGGAATAGTGGTTCCAACAATGTTGTATGGTTGCGAGGCGTGGGCTATGGATAGAGTTGTGCGCAGGAGGATGGATGTGCTGGAAATGAGATGTTTGAGGACAATGTGTGGTGTGAGGTGGTTTGATCGAGTGAGTAATGTAAGGGTAAGAGAGATGTGTGTAAATAAAAAGAGCGTGGTTGAGAGAGCAGAAGAGGGTGTTTTGAAGTGGTTTGGGCACATGGAGAGGATGAGTGAGGAAAGATTGACCAAGAGGATATATGTGTCGGAGGTGGAGGGAACGAGGAGAAATGGGAGACCAAATTGGAGGTGGAAAGATGGAGTGAAAAAGATTTTGTGTGATCGGGGCCTGAACATGCAGGAGGGTGAAAGGAGGGCAAGGAATAGAGTGAACTGGAGCGATGTGGTATACCGGGGTTGACGTGCTGTCAGTGGATTGAAGCACGGCATGTGAAGCGTCTGGGGTAAACCATGGAAAGCTGTGTAGGTATGTATATTTGCGTGTGTGGACGTATGTATATACATGTGTATGGGGGGGTTGGGCCATTTCTTTCGTCTGTTTCCTTGCGCAACCTCGCAAACGCGGGAGACAGCGACAAAGTATAATAAAATATAAAATAATATATATATACATACATATATATATGTATATATATATATTTTTTTTTTGCTTTGTCGCTGTTTCCCGCGTTTGCGAGGTAGCGCAAGGAAACAGACGAAAGAAATGGCCCAACCTACCCCCATACACATGTATATACATACATGTCTACACACGCAAATATACATACCTACACAGCTTTCCATGGTTTACCCCAGACGCTTCACATGCCCTGATTCAATCCACTGACAGCACGTCAACCCCGGTATACCACATCGATCCAATTCACTCTATTCCTTGCCCTCCTTTCACCCTTCTGCATGTCCAGGCCCCGATCACACAAAATCTTTTTCACTCCATCTTTCCACCTCCAATTTGGTCTCCCACTTCTCCTCGTTCCCTCCACCTCCGACACATATATCCTCTTGGTCAATCTTTCCTCACTCATTCTCTCCATGTGCCCAAACCATTTCAAAACACCCTCTTCTGCTCTCTCAACCACGCTCTTTTTATTTCCACACATCTCTCTTACCCTTACATTACTTACTCGATCAAACCACCTCACACCACACATTATCCTCAAACATCTCATTTCCAGCACATCCACCCTCCTGCGCACAACTCTATCCATAGCCCACGCCTCACAACCATACAACATTGTTGGAACCACTATTCCTTCAAACATACCCATTTTTGCTTTCCAAGATAATGTTCTCGACTTCCACACATTCTTCACGGCTCCCAGGATTTTCGCCCCCTCCCCCACCCTATGATCCACTTCCGCTTCCATGGTTCCATCCGCTGCCAGATCCACTCCCAGATATCTAAAACACTTTACTTCCTCCAGTTTTTCTCCATTCAAACTTACCTCCCAATTGACTTGACCCTCAACCCTACTGTACCTAATAACCTTGCTCTTATTCACATTTACTCTTAACTTTCTTCTTTCACACACTTTACCAAACTCAGTCACCAGCTTCTGCAGTTTCTCACATGAATCAGCCACCAGTGCTGTATCATCAGCGAACAACAACTGACTCACTTCCCAAGCTCTCTCGTCCCCAACAGACTTCATACTTGCCCCTCTTTCCAAAACTCTTGCATTCACCTTCCTAACAACCCCATCCATAAACAAATTAAACATCCATGGAGACATCACACACCCCTGCAGCAAACCTACATTCACTGAGAACCAATCACTTTCCTCTCATCCTACATGTACACATGCCTTACATATATATATATATATATTGGGGAAGAGCAGTGTGGTTTCAGAAGTGGTAGAGGATGTGTGGATCAGGTGTTTGCTTTGAAGAATGTATGTGAGAAATACTTAGAAAAGCAAATGGATTTGTATGTAGCATTTATGGATCTGGAGAAGGCATATGATAGAGTTGATAGAGATGCTCTGTGGAAGGTATTAAGAATATATGGTGTGGGAGGCAAGTTGTTAGAAGCAGTGAAAAGTTTTTATCGAGGATGTAAGGCATGTGTACGTGTAGGAAGAGAGGAAAGTGATTGGTTCTCAGTGAATGTAGGTTTGCGGCAGGGGTGTGTGATGTCTCCATGGTTGTTTAATTTGTTTATGGATGGGGTTGTTAGGGAGGTAAATGCAAGAGTCTTGGAAAGAGGGGCAAGTATGAAGTCTGTTGGGGATGAGAGAGCTTGGGAAGTGAGTCAGTTGTTGTTCGCTGATGATACAGCTCTGGTGGCGGATTCATGTGAGAAACTGCAGAAGCTGGTGACGGAGTTTGGTAAAGTGTGTGGAAGAAGAAAGTTAAGAGTAAATGTGAATAAGAGCAAGGTTATTAGGTACAGTAGGGTTGAGGGTCAAGTCAATTGGGAGGTGAGTTTGAATGGTGAAAAACTGGAGGAAGTGAAGTGTTTTAGATATCTGGGAGTGGATCTGTCAGCGGATGGAACCATGGAAGCGGAAGTGGATCATAGGGTGGGGGAGGGGGCGAAAATTTTGGGAGCCTTGAAAAATGTGTGGAAGTCGAGAACGTTATCCCGGAAAGCAAAAATGGGTATGTTTGAAGGAATAGTAGTTCCAACAATGTTGTATGGTTGCGAGGCGTGGGCTATGGATAGAGTTGTGCGCAGGAGGATGGATGTGCTGGAAATGAGATGTTTGAGGACAATGTGTGGTGTGAGGTGGTTTGATCGAGTAAGTAACGTAAGGGTAAGAGAGATGTGTGGAAATAAAAAGAGCGTGGTTGAGAGAGCAGAAGAGGGTGTTTTAAAATGGTTTGGGCACATGGAGAGAATGAGTGAGGAAAGATTGACCAAGAGGATATATGTGTCGGAGGTGGAGGGAACGAGGAGAAGAGGGAGACCAAATTGGAGGTGGAAAGATGGAGTGAAAAAGATTTTGTGTGGTCGGGGCCTGAACATGCAGGAGGGTGAAAGGAGGGCAAGGAATAGAGTGAATTGGAGCGATGTGGTATACAGGGGTTGACGTGCTGTCAGTGGATTGAATCAAGGCATGTGAAGCGTCCGGGGTAAACCATGGAAAGCTGTGTAGGTATGTATATTTGTGTGTGTGGACGTGTGTATGTACATGTGTATGGGCGGGGTTGGGCCATTTCTTTCGTCTGTTTCCTTGCGCTACCTCGCAAACGCGGGAGACAGCGACAAAGTATAAAAAAAAAATATATATATATATATATATATATATGTTGGGGTGAAGAGGGTGGTGAGAGTAAGTGAGCTTGGGAAGGAGACTTGTGTGAGGAAGTACCAGGAGAGACTGAGTACAGAATGGAAAAAGGTGAGAACAATGGAAGTAAGGGGAGTGGGGGAGGAATGGGATGTTTATAAGGAATCAGTGATGGATTGCGCAAAAGATGCTTGTGGCATGAGAAGAGTGGGAGGTGGGTTGATTAGAAAGGGTAGTGAGTGGTGGGATGAAGAAGTAAGAGTATTAGTGAAAGAGAAGAGAGAGGCATTTGGACGATTTTTGCAGGGAGAAAATGCAATTGAGTGGGAGATGTATAAAAGAAAGAGACAGGAGGTCAAGAGAAAGGTGCAAGAGGCGGTCAACAGGTATATCTTTGCGGAAGATGAAAGCCGGCAAGGCAGCAGGTTTGGATGGTATTGCAGTGGAATTTATTAAAAAAGGGGGTAACTGTATTGTTGACTGGTTGGTAAGGTTATTTAATGTATGTATGACTCATGGTGAGGTGCCTGAGGATTGGCGGAATGCATGCATAGTGCCATTGTACAAAGGCAAAGGGGATAAGAGTGAGTGCTCAAATTACAGAGGTATAAGTTTGTTGAGTATTCCTGGCAAATTGTATGGGAGGGTATTGATTGATAGGGTGAAGGCATGTACAGAGCATCAGATTGGGGAAGAGCAGTGTGGTTTCAGAAGTGGTAGAGGATGTGTGGGTCAGGTGTTTGCTTTGAAAAATGTATGTGAGAAATACTTAGAAAAGCAAATGGATTTGTATGTAGCATTTATGGATCTGGAGAAGGCATATGATAGAGTTGATAGAGATGCACTGTGGAAGGTATTAAGAATATATGGTGTGGGAGGCAAGTTGTTAGAAGCAGTGAAAAGTTTTTATCGAGGATGTAAGGCATGTGTACGTGTAGGAAGAGAGGAAAGTGATTGGTTCTCAGTGAATGTAGGTTTGCGGCAGGGGTGTGTGATGTCTCCATGGTTGTTTAATTTGTTTATGGATGGGGTTGTTATGGAGGTGAATGCAAGAGTTTTGGAAAGAGGGGCAAGTATGAAGTCTGTTGTGGATGAGAGAGCTTGGGAAGTGAGTCAGTTGTTGTTCGCTGATGATACAGCGCTGGTGGCTGATTCATGTGAGAAACTGCAGAAGCTGGTGACTGAGTTTGCTAAAGTGTGTGAAAGAAGAAAGTTAAGAGTAAATGTGAATAAGAGCAAGGTTATTAGGTACAGTAGGGTTGAGGGTCAATTCAATTGGGAGGTGAGTTTGAATGGAGAAAAACTGGAGGAAGTGAAGTGTTTTAGATATGTGGGAGTGGATCTGGCAGCAGATGGAACCATGCAAGTGGAAGTGGATCATAGTGTGGGGGAGGGGGCGAAAATTCTGGGAGCCTTGAAGAATGTGTGGAAGTCGAGAACATTATCTCGGAAAGCAAAAATGGGTATGTTTGAAGGAATAGTGGTTCCAACAATGTTGTATGGTTGCGAGGCGTGGGCTATGGATAGAGTTGTGCGCAGGAGGGTGGATGTGCTGGAAATGAGATGTTTGAAGACAATGTGTGGTGTGAGGTGGTTTGATCGAGTAAGTATTGTAAGGGTAAGAGAGATGTGTGGAAATAAAAAGAGCGTGGTTGAGAGAGCAGAAGAGGGTGTTTTGAAATGGTTTGGTCACATGGAGAGAATGAGTGAGGAAAGATTGACCAAGAGGATATATGTGTCGGAGGTGGAGGGAACGAGGAGAAGAGGGAGACCAAATTGGAGGTGGAAAGATGGAGTGAAAAAGATTTTGTGTGATCGGGGCCTGAACATGCAGGAGGGTGAAAGGAGGGCAAAGAATAGAGTGAATTGGAGCGATGTGGTATACCGGGGTTGACGTGCTGTCAGTGGATTGAATCAAGGCATGTGTATGGGGGTGGGTTGGGCCATTTCTTTCGTCTGTTTCCTTGCGCTACCTCGCAAACGCGGGAGACAGCGACAAAGCAAAAAAAGAAAAAAAAATATATATGTGTATATATGTATATAAATATATATATATATAACCCTGGGGATAGGAGAGAAAGAATACTTCCCACGTATTCCCTGCGTGTCGTAGAAGATGACTGAAAGGGGAGGGAGCGGGGGGATGGAAATCCTCCCCTCTCGTTTTAATTTTCCAAAAGAAGGAACAGAGAAGGGGACCAAGTGAGGATTTCGAGGATTTCCCTCAAAGGTTCAGTCCTCTTTTCTTAACGCTACCTCGCTAATGCGGGAAATGGCGTATAGTATGAAATAAAACAAAGAAAAAAAAAATATATATATATATATATATATATATATATATATATATATATATATACATATGTATGTATATATGTATATGTATTTACATATCATTATTATATTATTATTATTACAATTTGTGTCTGTCTGCGTTAGCAAGGTAGCGCAAGGAAACAGACGAAAGAATGGCCCAACACCCCCAAATACACATTTATATACATACACGTCCACACACGCACATATACATACCTATATATTTCAATGCATACATATAAATACATACACAGACATATACATATATACACATGTACATAATTCATACTTGCTGCCTCTGTTAATTCCTGTCGCCAACCCGCCACACATGAAATGACATCCCTGTCCCCCTGGATGCCTGCGAGGTAGTGCTAGGAAAAGACAACAGAGGCCACCTTCGTTCACACTCAGTCTCTAGGTGTCATGTATAATCCACCGAAACCACAGCTCCCTTTCCACATCCAGGCCCCACAAAACCTTCCATTGTTTACATGAGATGCTTCACACGCCCTGGTTCAATCCATCGACAGCACTTTGACCCTGGTACACCACACTGTTCCAATTTACTCTATTCCTTGCACTCCTTTCACCCTCCTGGATGTTCAGGCCCCGACTGGTCAAAATCTTTTTCACCCCATCTTTCCACCTCCAATTTGGTCTCCCACTTCTCATTCCCTCCACCTCTGACACATATATCCTCTTTGTCAATCGTTCCTGACTCATTCTCTCCATGTGACGAAACCATTTCAAAGCACCCTCTTCTGCTCTCTCAACCACTCTTTTTATTTCCACACATGTCTCTTACCCTTCCATTACTTACTCAGTCAATCCATCGCACACCACATATTGTCCTCAGAACATCTGATTTCCAACACATCGACCCTCCTCCATACAGCTCTATGTATAGCCCATGCCTCGCAACCATATAAATTGTTGAAACTACTATTCCTTCAAACATACCCATTTTTGCTTTCCAAGATAATGTTCTCGCCTTCCACACATTTTTCAATGCTCCCAGAAATTTCGGCCCCTCCTCTACCCTGTGACTCACTTCCAGCTTCATGGTTCCATCTGCTGCCAAATCCACTCCTAGGTATCTAAAACACTTCACTTCCTCCAGTTTTTCTCCATTGAAACTTACCTCCCAATTGATTTGTCCCTCAACCCTACTGTACCTAATAACCTTGCTCTTATTCACATTTACTCTCAGCTTTCTTCTTTCACACACTTTACCAAACTCAGTCACCAGCTTCTGCAGTTTCTCACCCGAATCAGCCACCAGCGCTATGTCATCAGCGAACAACAACTGACTCACTTCCCAAGCTCTCTCATCCACAACAGACTGCATACTTTCCCATCTCTCCAAATCTCTTGGAGATGAATGCAAGAGTTTTGGGAAGTGAGTATCATTAAATTTTAGGGAGAATAAAAAGATGTTTTGGAAGGAGGTAAATGAAGTACATAAGACAAGGGAAGAAATGGGAACATCATTGAAGGGGGCTAATGGGGAGGTGATAACAAGAATTGGTGATATGAGGAGATGGAGTGAATATTTTGAAGGTTTGTTAAATGTGTTTGATGATAAAGTGGCAGATATAGGGTGTTTTGGCTGAGGTGGTGTGGAAAGTGAGAGGGTTAGGGAGAATGATTTGGTAGAAGAGGTTGTAAAAGCTTTGCGGAAGATGTAGGCCGGCAAGGCAGCGGGTTTGGATGGTATTGCAGTGGAATATATTAAAAAAGGGGGTGACTGTATTGTTGACTGGTTGGTAAGGTTACTTAATGTATGTGTGACTCATGGTGAGGTGCCTGAGGATTGGCAGAATGCTTGCATAGTGCCATTGTACAAAGGGAAAGGGGATAAAAGTGAATGCTCAAATGACAGAGGTATTAGTTTGTTGAGTAATCCTGGGAAATTATATGGGAGGGTATTGATTGAGAGGGTGAAGGCATGTAGAGAGCGTCAGATTGGGGAAGAGCAGTGTGGTTTCGGAAGTGGTAGAGGATGTGTGTATCAGGTGTTTGCTTTGAAGAATGTATGTGAGAAATACTTAAAAAAGCAAATGGATTTGTATGTAGCCATTATGGAACTGGAGACGGCATATGATAGAGTTGATAGAGATGCTCTGTTGAAGGTATTAAGAATATATGGTGTGGGAGGCAAGTTGTTAGAAGCAGTGAAAAGTTTTTATCGAGGATGTAAGGCATGTGTACGAGTAGGAAGGGAGGAAAGTGATTGGTTCTCAGTGAATGTTGGTTTGCGGCAGGGGTGCATAATGTCTCCATTGTTGTTTGATTTCTTTATAGATGGGATTGTTAGGGAGGTGAATGCCAGAGTTTTGAAAAGAGGGGCAAGTATGCAGCCAGTTGTGGATGAGAAAGCGTTGAAAGTGAGTTAGTTGTCATTTGCTGATGATACACCGTTGGTGGCTGATTTGGGTGAGAAACTATGGAAGGTGGTGACTGAGTTTGGTAAAGTGTTTGAAAGAAGAAAGCTGAGAGTAAATGTGAATAAGAGCAAGGTAATTAGGTACAGTAGGGTTGAGGGTCAAGTCAATTGGGAGGTAAGTTTGAATGGAGAAAAACTGGAGGAAGTAAAGTGTTTTAGATATCTGGGAGTGGATCTGGCAGCGGATGGAACCATGGAAGCGGAAGTGGATCATAGGGTGGGGGAGGGGGCAAAAATCCTGGGAGCCTTGAAGAATGTGTGGAATTCGAGAACATTATCTCGGAAAGCAAAAATGGGTATGTTTGAAGGAATAGTGGTTCCAACAATGTTGTATGGTTGCGAGGCGTGGGCTATGGATAGAGTTGTGCGCAGGAGGATGGATGTGCTGGAAATGAGATGTTTGAGGACAATGTGTGGTGTGAGGTGGTTTGATCGAGTAAGTAACGTAAGGGTAAGAGAGATGTGTGGAAATAAAAAGAGAGTGGTTGAGAGAGCAGAAGAGGGTGTTTTGAAATGGTTTAGTCACATGGAGAGAATGAGTGAGGAAAGATTGACCAAGAGGATATATGTGTCGGAGGTGGAGGGAACGAGGGGAAGTGGGAGACCAAATTGGAGGTGGAAAGATGGAGTGAAAAAGATTTTGTGTGATCGGGGCCTGAACATGCAGGAGGGTGAAAGGAGGGCAAGGAATAGAGTGAATTGGATCGATGTGGTATACCGGGGTTGACGTGCTGTCAGTGGATTGAATCAGGGCATGTGAATCGTCTGGGGTAAACCATGGAAAGCTGTGTAGGTATGTATATTTGCGTGTGTGGACGTGTATGTATATACATGTGTATGGGGGTGGGTTGGGCCATTTCTTTCGTCTGTTTCCTTGCGCTACCTCGCAAACGCGGGAGACAGCGACAAAGGGGATAGGGGATTAAGAATACTTCCCACGTATTCCCTGCGTTTCGTAGAAGGCGACTAAAAGGGGAGGGAGTGGGGGGCTGGAAATCCTCCCCTCTCTTTTTTTTTTTTTTCAATTTTCCAAAAGAAAGAACAGAGGGGGCCAGGTGAGGATATTCCAAAAAAGGCCCAGTCCTCTGTTCTTAACGCTACCTCGCTAACGCGGGAAATGGCAGATAGTTTAAAAGAAAGATATATATATATATATATATATATATATATATATATATATATATATATATATATATATATATATATATATATATGTGTGTGTGTGTGGAAATAAGAAGAGCGTGGTTGAGAGAGCAGAAGAGGGTGTTTTGAAATTGTTTGGGCACATGGAGAGAATGAGTGAGGAAAGATTGACCAAGAGGATATATGTGTCGGAGGTGGAGGGAACGATGAGAAGTGGGAGACCAAATTGGAGGTGGAAAGATGGAGGGAAAAAGATTTTGAGTGATCGGGGCCTGAACATGCAGGAGGGTGAAAGGCGGGCAAGGAATTGAGTGAATTGGATCGATGTGGTATATCGGGGTTGATGTGCTGTCAGTGGATTGAATCAGGGCATGTGAAGCGTCTGGGGTAAACCATGGAAAGTTGTGTAGGGCCTGGATATGGAAAGGGAGCTGTAGTTTCGGACATTATTACATGACAACTAGAGACTGAGTGTGAACGAATGGGGCCTTTGTTGTCTCTTCCTAGCGCTACATCGCACACATGAGGGGGGAGGGGGATGGTATTCCATGTGTGGCGTGGTGGCGATGGGAATGAATAAAGGCAGACAGTGTGAATTGTGTGCATGGGTATATATGTATGTGTCTGTGTGTGTATAT
This sequence comes from Panulirus ornatus, assembly GCF_036320965.1. Lineage (NCBI taxonomy): Eukaryota > Metazoa > Arthropoda > Malacostraca > Decapoda > Palinuridae > Panulirus > Panulirus ornatus. The sequence continues at coordinate 43,923,234 of NC_092240.1, forward strand.
ACATTGAGTGTACATTGAATGTACATTGAGATGTATAGGTATGTATATTTGCGTGTGTGGACGTGTATGTATATACATGTGTATGGGAGCGGGTTGGGCCATTTCTTTCGTCTGTTTCCTTGCGCTACCTCGCAAACGCGGGAGACAGCGACAAAGCAAAAAATATATATATATATATATATATATATATA